>NC_047112.1:113636103-113731666 GCF_902500255.1 Thalassophryne amazonica
TTACATATAGTCAGATAAAAACAAAACAAAACAAAAAAAAACTTTATTGATCTCACAGAGGAGAAATTCACAAATTTAAAAGGCCGACCCTATTCGAACGGCGGCCGTGTCCATAACTCTCATTTAATGCAGTATGTTTGTGTGACCGCAGGACCTTCGTGGCTGGGATGGCGGTGGGATCGAACCCGGACGGCTCGCACTAAAGACCATTCCTCTACCAGGTCAGCCAAAGGGGAATTCCCCAACTAGTCCAAACTTTTTCTGATTTGTGGTTGTTTTCTGTTGCATTTCTGAACTTACAGAACTGCTATAAAGAAAAGTGTTTTATTGCTTTTTAAAACTTTGTAGAACAAATGTAAACACCAAACTCTTATGAAGAAGGAAAAATACCTGAGCATGTACAGGAAAACTTTGATATAAACTGAACAGAACAAAACAGGCTGATCTGACTCTCCATGTTTTTTCTTTTGTTTTTGTTTTGTTTTTTTTAAAAATAAGAATAAAACAAGAGGTAACTTACTTTGAAATAAGTTAAAACATAGCTGCAGCCTAATAACTTTGACAAATAATATAAATTAGCAGCTTGTATTTTTTTCTCACTGGAGTTCATTTTAATTTGATGAAGTCATCCTGTTTTTTCTCCTCAGTCACGTTTTGTGCTTGGAACATAAAACAACTACATTGACTCATGATCTAAAATAAATACATAAAAAAAATAAAATAAATAAAAGCCGAGTAAAGTTCAGAGTTCTCACCTGCTTAATGAGATTAATGCTTCAGAACATCACTGCTGATCGCTGAGCAGAATGTATTGTCTCATTGAGACACTGCTCCATTCAGCCTCTCGCACTCCATTTGTTTGTGAGCCAGCTGACTGCGCAGTTCGTTCAGAAAACTCTGCATTTTAGACAGCTTTCAGCAAGCCACCTTTTTCAAAAATTGACCATCCAAACTAAGGCTGGACGGCTCGCTGCCTAAAACTCTGTTGTAATCTCCGAATGGCTCAGTTATTTAAGGCGCAAGTTTAAAAAAAAAAAAATCAACAGACTTGTCGAACACTTTTTAGGCAGGGTGGAGTGGGTGGAGAAAGGTGGCAGGAGTGATTTGTGACCCAAGAATATCTGCAAGAGTGAAGGGGAAAGTTTACAAGACAGTAGTGAGACCAGCTATGTTGTACAGCTTAGAGACGGTGGCACTAACAAAAAGACAGGAGGCAGAACTAGAGGAGGCAGAGCTGAAGATGTTGAGATTCTCTTTGGGATTGACAAGAATGCAGGGCTGTGAAAACTTCGCGGATCCGAGGAATTCCACGGATTTCATCATGGGGGGGTGTTAGTATTGTACTCTATAATTGTGATCATCACTGAGTTTTTAAAATGGCTATTGCAGAGCGTTTCCTTTTTTCACAACATCGTGCAAGTTTTATCAGTCCACGGACATTGATCTATGTGTTACAGATACAAATCTGTGTCCTCGGATCTGCGGAACATCGCAGAGGAAAAATGCCACTCAAAGCGTAGCTGTTGCAACAGTTGTTGTAAAGCTGGACTGTTTGGCTGCTGCGACGACGCTGTGTGGCTCCTGCAAGACGCTTAAGCTAAACGTAGCATGTGGACATCCCAAACTTACAGCTCTCAAGTTTTTAAAAGAAGAATTTTGCAGCATATCTGTGTCACGGAGCAACATCAGATAGAGGAAAGACAGTTTGAAAAAGTTTGACAAGGACAAGAATCCATGGAATTGTCAATGGCTTCATGAACACACCTGAAAGATAAACGGGAAAAGCGAACTGTGCCATGAGAAAACACTAGATCAGATCAGCCAGGTTACTGGGCTGTCGCTGAGAAACACAGAGTTTGAGCTCCCTCCAAAGATTTTTTATTGGGTTTAGGTCTGTAGACTGGCCAGGCCACTCCAGGACCTTGAAATGCTTCTTTCGGAGCCACTCCTTAGTTGCCCTGGCTGTGTGCTTCGGGTCATTGTCATGTTGGAAGACCCATCCACGACCCATCTTCAATGCTCTAACTGAGGGAGGGAGGTTGTTCCCCAAAATCTCGCAATCCATGGCCCCGGTCATCCTCTCCTTAATACAGTGCAGTCGTCCTGTCCCATGTGCAGAAAAACACTCCCAAAGCATGATGCTTCTACCCCCATGCTTCACAGTAGGGATGGTGTTTTTGGGATGGTAGTCAGCATTCTTCCTCCTCCAAACATGGCGAGTGGAATTAAGACCAAAATGTTCTATTTTGGTCTCATCTGACCACATAACTCCTCTGGATGGGCAAACTTAAGATGGGCCTGGACGTGTGCTGATTTAAGCAGGGGAACCTTCCGTACCATGCATGATTTTAACCCATGACGTCTTAGTGTATTACCCACAGTAACCTTGGAAACAGTGGTGCCAGCTCTCTTCAGGTCATTGACCAGCTCCTCCTGTGCAGTTCTGGGCTGATTCCTCACCTTTCTTAGGATCATTGATACGCCACGAGGTGGGATCTTGCATGGAGCCCCAGTCCGAGGGAGACTGACAGTCATGTTTAGCTTCTTCCATTTTCTAATAATTGTGCCAACAGTTGATCTTTTTTCACCAAGCTGCTTGGCAGTTGCCCTGTAGCCCTTTCCAGCCTTGTGGAGGTCGACAATTTTGTCTCTGGTGTCTTTGGACAGCTCTTTGGTCTTAGCCATGTTAGTAGTTGGAGTTTTACTGATTGTGTGGGGTGGACAGGTGTCTTTATGCAGCTAACAACCTCAAGTAGGTGCTTCTAACAGGTCTTTGAGGGCCAGAATTTCTGCTGATTGGCAGGTGTTGAAATACTTATTTGCAGCAGTAACATGCAAATAAATTATAAAAAAAAAAAAAAAAAAAAAAAAAAAAAAAAAAAAAAAAAAAAAAAAAATCATACATTGTAATTTCCGGAATTTTTTTTTTTTTTTTAGATTATGTCTCTCACAGTGGACATACACCTAAGATGAAAATTTCAGACCCCTCCATGACTTCTAAGTGGGAGAACTTGCAAAATCGCAGGGTGTTCAAATACTTATTTTCCTCATTGTAACTTGAATACTGTCAACTGACAATGAATTCTGTCAAAAATGTGATATTATAAAATCAAAGACTCGTGTTAATGTTTCATCCATTTACTTTGTCGTTTCAACACGGTGCAGAGTTCACGGTAAAATCTGTTACAGTGTCTCTCATTCGCTGCTGTGTGGTCAAGCAGTGACGCATAACATTATCATTCTGTCTCGGATCAGGACGTGAAAACGTGAGACTTAATATATACTGTAACGTCTCATCATGATTCCAAACACTTTTACAAATACAAATACCGTGAAGACAAACTACAGATTAAATGTGAAGCGGGTCAAGAAAACAAAAATAGCCCTTATTCTTTTGAGTTTATTGGTGGTTTGCAAACCAACACGGTGCAATACCGCTACCAACTGTTTGGTTGGATTCTGATGTATGCTATCAAAAATAACCCGAAAACATTCACCACTTAAGTAAAAACTCAGATGTCGGTGAATTTCCGGAAAACTTTAATCACTGCACGTTTCAGGCTGCTGCCATGCAAGGCTCTCTCTACACACCAAGAGCAACTTGGGAATCACGGGCCTTGCCCAAGCGCCCTGAGTGATTTGCCACTCTGGGATTTAAACAAAGGGCCAAGGCCACCACTTTAACCAGTTGACCATCACCTCCCCTGTTACTGGGGAAAAAGCGTTTCCAGTAGATTTTCAAAATGAAGCTTTTTCAAATTGCCTGAAAAAATAACTTCATGAGAGTGTAAAAACTATTTGTGCAATCTCTCTCCCTCTCTGTCTGTCTTTTTTAAGCATGTTTCCATTTGGTGCGGCACAGTGACTTAGCGGTTAGCACTGTTGTCTCATAGCAAGAAGGTTGTAGGGTCGGTTCCCACATAGTCTTTTCTGTGTGAAGTTTGCATGTTCGCCCTGTGTTCGTGTGGGCTCCCTCCAGGTGCTCCGTCTTCCTCCCACTTCCAAAGACACGCAGGTTAGGTGAAATGGAATCTTTAAATTGACAGTAGGTGTACGTGCCGGGTGTGAATTAATTTATCTGTCTATATGTGGCCCTGTGACAGACTGGCATCCTGCCCAGGGGGTACACGGCATCACACCCTATGACGGCTGGGATAGGCTCCAGCACCCCGTGACCCTTAATTAGAGTAAGCGGGTATGGAAAATGAATAAATGAATGAATGATTCAATTAAAGATTTTTTCAATTTGAGCAATCAAATGTTTATGCATTATTTAACATTTTTCAGTCCCTTCTGAACAAACAAAACCATCTGTAAATGCTAAAGTGATACAAATTGCTTGAGTAACAAACCAGCCACTTTAATAGACACCGACGACAGCAGCATGTGAGGATTCACGAACTAAATGCAACAACAGTGTGTGAGGATAGAGCTGGTGGACACCGTTCCACTGACAGATCTACCAGTGCTCAAAGTAAAGGTACCTTGACAATTGCACAAATATAAACCTCGCACTGGCACACAATCTTCTGTGCCAGAGCATAAACTCGTAAACTGTGCGTGGCTGCGTGCAAGTGCGCAAAGAAAATTTTGAAATGTTCAAAATCTCTGGCACACATTAATTTTGTGGGACTATATGTGAACATTGTGCAAACAATTCAAAAATACTGTCACTGTTAGGGTGGTTCAAAAAAATAAAAGTTGTAAATTCATTACTCTCACCCCTTCATTTTATGATGCTTTGGGAAAAAAGAAAGCCTGCCAAATATTTTTGTCATACATTAATATTTAAAGGTAGCACATCATAGCTGAAGGTTGTAAATATATCAGTTATCGCTGCCCGAGTGCCCGTGCAATAGGTTATCCATTATCCAGTATCTAATCACATCACTTATAAAGAGGATAGAAGTTAACCACCTGAGTGTAACTAAAGTATAATTTTATATTCAATTTAAAACTATACCTGGGTTTAAATATTTCTCACAAACAACATACTTTCAAAAATGTTATTTTAGGCTATTAGCTGAAAATTTTGCTTCAATTCACAGCTTCTTTTCTTTCAGATCTTTGGTGATGGTGAATCTAACATGAGATAAATGTAAAAGGAGACACTTGCTGACTTAACATGCTTAACCATTAACTGGAAACTTCAGTAAAACATGTCAGCTACTAGAAGTAGAACATTTGTATACCTTACTGGTTCCACCGACTGAAATAAAGGGAAACAAATTGCCCTCAAATGGGCAAATACTCAAAGTATTTTTCTTCAAACACACTGATTTGAAGAAAACTCTCCATGATGCTGCTGTGACCTCTATAGACATGGCAATTCCTTTTTGGGAGAGAGCTAGAATCCCACTGAGGGCAAAGCAGCATCTGATCACAAAGTTAGAAAAGGTGTTCGGAAAATGGAAAACATTGAAAAAGACCAAGAATCGCAATACAGACAAGCAGAAGAAAGATGAAGCAGTGTTTTGTGAATCTTTGGAGGACTTGTTTGACATGGCACATCAGGATGTCCTAACAATGATAAAGTTTGAAGATGACAGACAGTTCCTACTTGCTCAGCGAGAGAAAGGTAGAGGATGCATGACAGGCATAGATAAAATATAAACTGCCAAAGAACAAAGAGCAGAAAAAAGGAAAGCTGCAGAAGCAAAATACAAAGAGAAACTGGAGGAGCCTGGACCATCTAATGTCTCACTACCTGACACTGTCTCCAGCCAGAGTGAAGAGAACACAGAAAGTCCAGATGAAGAATTTGTTATGCCAGTGCCACAAAAAGCCAGTAAAATTAAAGCTGTTGTAACACCAGGACTTGCAGCAGCATTGGATAGGACCAAAACAACAGACAGAAGTGCCACCTATATTCTGACTGAAACGGCAGCAAGTCTTGGTCATGATGCAAGCAACTTAAATATCATTATCATGTAAAGGATGTTCTCTTATGTTACACAGCTGTATAATTGGTTCTTGTGCTGATTCATACATTTTTGAATATTAAGTACTGCAAGGCATAAAGAATATTATTGTTTGGAGCTAGATCAAAATATATGTGGAAATATATAAAGCATAGACTTATTTAAATGTATCAATAATGAAACAGTATTTCATCAATAAAATGAAAATGCAATGTTTGATTGTTACAAAATCTTCGCTACCCCAGTATGTAGGTATTGTAGGAGCATGATACATGTACGAGAAGAACTGCATCTCACAATTCATGTTTTAGTGTTAACTATTTTATGGGATATGAAAAGATTTGATTTTCCAATGTATTGCCATAATTTCTGTCCTGACATATCAATATTAAACTGACAGAAATAATTTGGAAATATCTGGAAATGACCATACTATATGACAAAGTTATTGCCAGCAAAATCTTTAAGGGCTGTGTGCTACCAGTAAAAATTATTAGAGTTTTATGAAATTGTACATGATGTGTTTTTATGTTAGGTACAACAGATTTAGAGGGTGAGACTTGAAGTTTTTTGAAAAAAAAATTTTGACCATTTTTATGGACCACCCTAGTCACTGTACTGCATCACAGCGCAGCTCATCTGAACGATTATGACGAGATGTTAAATCTATAAGAAACATTATTTTGCAGGTACTCATAATGGCACGTTCACACCGGGCGCAATCAGACGCTACAAATGTGCGGGGGTCGCGTGGCGACGGACGCGCCTCCTTCGCCCGGTGTGTCGCTCTGCTTGGGTGGACTTTCGCTGCGAAAATTCGCTCCAATGCGTCATCAAATAGGAGGCGCTTCCATTCCGCTTGGCGTCAAGTCATCATGTCGGCCCTTGATCACACAAAGCGAGTTGTTGTGGAAAGCTCCCAATACAAAGAGTATCATTATTTGCTACAGGAGCTGCGTCTGGATGACGGCCGCTTTCAGTGGTCCTTCTGCCTCTGCGGGACCCAGTTTGAGGATCAACTGTCCCGTTCATGCGCGCACATGTAAACAATTAAAAAAAAAAAAAAAAAAAAACTCCGCTTCTTGCTGCAGCTCGCTCTTCCCCCCAAAAAACTGTCATAATTGTGTTTAGAAACCAGTCACCATTTGTTTTATTATACATCTGTGTAGATAATTAATAAAATATTCTCCAGAGACAATTCGCTCGCGTGCGCACGTAAAAGAAAAAAAAAATCAAATCAATTTTATTTATATAGCGCCACATCACAACAACAGTTGCCCCAAAGCGCTTTATATTGCAAGGCAAATGCCATACAATAATTACAGAAAAACCCCAATGGTCAAAACGACCCCCTATGAGCAAGCACTTGGCGACAGTGGGAAGGAAAAACTCCCTTTTAACAGGAAGAAACCTCCAGCAGAACCAGGCTCAGGCAGGGGCAGTCTTCTGCTGGGACTGGTTGGGGCTGAGGGGAGAGAATCAGGAAAAAGTCATGCTGTGGAAGACAGCAGAAATCAATCACTAATGATTAAATGCAGAGTGGTGCATAGAGAGCAAAAAGAGAAAGAAACACTCAGTGCATCATGGGAACCCCCAAGCAGTCTAAGTCTATAGCAGCATAACTAAGGGATGGTTCAGGGTCACCTGATCCAGCCCTAACTATAAGCTTTAGCAAAAAGGAAAGTTTTAAGCCTAATCTTAAAAGTAGAGAGGGTGTCTGTCTCCCTGATCCGAATTGGGAGCTGGTTCCACAGGAGAGGAGCCTGAAAGCTGAAGGCTCTGCCTCCCATTCTACTCTTACAAACCCTAGGAACTACAAGTAAGCCTGCAATCTGAGAGCGAAGCGCTCTATTGGGGTGATATGGTACTATGAGGTCCCTAAGATAAGATGGGACCTGATTATTCAAAACCTTATAAGTAAGAAGAAGAATTTTAAATTCTATTCTAGAATTAACAGGAAGCCAATGAAGAGAGGACAATATGGGTGAAATATGCTCTCTCCTTCTAGTCCCTGTCAGTACTCTAGCTGCAGCATTTTGAATTAACTGAAGGCTTTACAGGGAACTTTTAGGACAACCTGATAATAATGAATTACAATAGTCCAGCCTAGAGGAAATAAATGCATGAATTAGTTTTTCAGCATCACTCTGAGACAAGACCTTTCTAATTTTAGAGATATTGCGCAAATGTAAAAAAGCAGTCTTACATATTTGCTTAATATACGCATTGAAGGACATATCCTGATCAAAAATGACTCCAAGATTTCTCACAGTATTACTAGAGGTCAGGGTAATGCCATCCAGAGTAAGGATCTGGTTAGACACCATGTTTCTAAGATTTGTGGGGCCAAGTACAATAACTTCAGTTTTATCTGAGTTTAAAAGCAGGAAATTAGAGGTTATCCATGTCTTTATGTCTGTAAGACATTCCTGCAGTTTAACTAATTGGTGTGTGTCCTCTGGCTTCATGGATAGATAAAGCTGGGTATCATCTGCCTAACAATGAAAATTTAAGCAATGCTTTCTAATAATACTGCCTAAGGGAAGCATGTATAAAGTGAATAAAATTGGTCCTAGCACAGAACCTTGTGGAACTCCATAATTAACCTTAGTCTGTGAAGAAGATTCCCCATTTACATGAACAAATTGTAATCTATTAGATAAATATGATTCAAACCACCGCAGCGCAGTGCCTTTAATACCTATGGCATGCTCTAATCTCTGTAATAAAAATTTATGGTCAACAGTAACAAAAGCAGCACTGAGGTCTAACAGGACAAGCACAGAGATGAGTCCACTGTCTGAGGCCATAAGAAGATCATTTGTAACCTTCACTAATGCTGTTTCTGTACTATGATGAATTCTGAAACCTGACTGAAACTCTTCAAATAGACCATTCCTCTGCAGATGATCAGTTAGCTGTTTTACAACTACCCTTTCAAGAATTTTTGAGAGAAAAGGAAGTTTGGAGATTGGCCTATAATTAGCTAATAGCTGGGTCAAGTAATAGCTTTTTAAGTAATGGTTTAATTACTGCCACCTTAAAAGACTGTGGTACACAGCCAACTAATAAAGACAGATTGATCATATTTAAGATCGAAGCATTAATTAATGGTAGGGCTTCCTTGATTAGCCTGGTAGGAATGGGGTCTAATAGACATGTTGATGGTTTGGAGGAAGTGACTAATGAAAATAACTCAGACAGAACAATCGGAGAGAAAGAGTCTAACCAAATACTAAATTAGTGAGACGCCATTTCCTCTGCAACTTACGGGTTATCTGCTTTAAGCTGCGAGTTTGTGAGTTATATAATAAGAAAAAAAGAAAGAAACTCCGCTCCCCCTCCTGCAGGGCTGCTCCTCGCTCTTTCCCCAAAAAAACTCTGTCATAATTGTGTTTAGAAACCAGTCACCATTTGCTTTATTATACATCTGTGTAGTTAATAACTAAAATAATCTCTACAGATGATTCGCTCGCGCGCGCACATAACATAAGAAGAAAAAGAAACTCCTCTCCTGCTGCTGTGGTGCTGCTGCTCGCTCCAAAAACTGTCATAATTGTGAAATAAAGGACAAAAGAGACATAAGTCCTGCTCACAGGCTGCTACCAGAGACAGGACATGTTCACATCTTCAGTCAGACTCCAGACATCTCCACGTCACTACATATTCAGTCCCTGATTGGTCATCGCAGCGCGAAGAGACGAAAAAGTTCAGATTTTTCAACTTGGGATGGAGGGCAACGCGACGTGATGCGACGCAATATCGTGCTACAAACGCACCAATCGCTCAAAATTGCTTCACTTACATCACTTCACACGCGCCCATCGTGTCGCGCTGCGTGACTTGGTGCCAAAACGCGTCGTTCCATAAGGATTACATGGCAACCTGTGGCTGCAGTTGCTCGTGTCGCGCCCTGTGTGAACGTGGCATAAGGAGGAATGAAAATGCAACTGATTTACTGTTTTGTTTCAAGACATTACAAAATAAATATTACAAATAACTACCTTTGAGATGATTCCGAATGCGTTCTCCATGTCATGAAGCGCACAAGAACAGCTACAGCTGTAGAAAATTCCTCTGTGATTCAAGAGTGATTAGACATGGTTTCATCAGCCAAGTTCTGACAGCAAATGATTAATCTGCTATGAAATAATTATTGTATATCACACAGCGTCCAGCAGCACAAAGCGCGGCATCCAGTGGCACAAAGTAGGTCGCATTGGCATGACGAATTGGGTGGCAGTGTGGGGGTTAAATGCGTGCATGTGTCAAGGTGTCTTAATGTCTCACCTTCATGACGTTGAAGAGTACTTCTTGCCCCAAACTGTCTTTCTCCTTAAAGAATTCGTGTTCAGGATACGTGCGGGCGATGTCTCTCCGAATCAGCTTCTCGCAGGGTGATGTCATCTTCAGAAGTTCTGAGTACTGATCTTTGACAGGCATATTCTGAGCATTGCACAACAGCTGCCAGACGATTGCTCGAAAGTGATGAGGAATCCCTTTTTTGACAAGATCCTGTGGAAAAATTGAAACAAAAGGCAACTTTTTCACATGCTTTTATACATTCTTCATTGGTTTCAATAAAATACATGAATGAAGCTTTTGTGGATATTCAGTGACTGTTTTCTGTGTGATGGCTGTAAGAATGAAGACAGACCTCTTATGGGTAGAGGAGCAGACATTACTAATTAAACAGCCACCTTCAAGTTCAGTTGTAGCTTAATATTACAGCACAGTGCAGATTTCATAGGGAAAATTTTAGTCAGAAGAGTCACATGAAAGAGAAATCCAGCGACTTAATTCTTCCTAAATTGTTATTGATACACTTCCATTTAATCTGTACAGATTAAATGTACTGTATTAGAGATCCTTATCTTTTTCAAAACTGAAATTACTTTATATGACCTCCACTAAGGGAGTTTTTAAATTCACTGTTCATGTGGTAATTTAACTAAGCAGCTATTTCCTTTTCAAATATTTTAATATTGGACATGTTTTCATTCAGGACCATGGACAAAGAGTCCTTACTACCATTGTTCTTTAAGGTCTTTTTCAAAAACAGAAAGCAAAGTGTTATTTGTCTCCCTTTCTTAGCTGATCTGAAGAATGACCTGATACATGACTAACTACAGACATTCTTCACAAAATGCCCCACATGCAGTACTATTTTCCATGTAAAGTGCAGTAATATGTACATGTGTGGGGTAGGTATTTGTGTTTGATGTAAACTGTGATACACAGTGGAAAAATTGGAGATTGATATATTTATTTAGAGCATGTGGCCAACAGTGACCATAAAAAGTTGGTAGCCTTCAAACAAATGCAACTATTGGTAATTTTTTAAAAGTAGGTCAAGGTCACCGGCCTTCAAACCCATGTGAAATACTCCTCCAAGGCACGTACCAACCAAATATGAAGTTTTTACAAGCAATAGGTGTCGAGGTACATTACGGAGAACAAATTTCAGGCGAAGGATTTGACCGTTGTGACCACTGGTGACTTTGAAAAGTAGGTCAAGGCCACCGACTTTGGAACCCATGCGAAGTACTCCTCCAAGGCATGTACCCATCAAATATGAAGTTTCTGTGAGCAATAGGTGCTGAGCTACGTTGCGGCAAAGGATTTGGCAGTTGTGACCACTGGTGACCTTGAAAAGTAGATCAAGGTCACCAAACCCATGCCTTCAAACCCATGCGAAGTACTCCTCCAAAGCATGTACCCACCAAATATGAAGTTTTTGCAAGCAATGGGTGCCGAGCAATGTTGTGGCGAAGGATTTGACAGTTGTGACCGCTGGTGACCTTGAAAAGTAGGTCAAGGTCACCGGCCTTCGAACCCATGCAAAGTACTCCTGCAAGGCAAATACCTACCAAATATGATGTTTTTGCGAGCAATAGGTGCCGAGCTACGTTGCGGCGAACAAATTGCGACCGGACAGACAGACGGAAGGACAGACAACCGGATGCTATATGCCCCGCCTCACGGCGCAAGCATCGTGCGGGGCATACAAACCTTGATCTGATCTGAAATGTGGATTTTCTGAACAAAGGCTGAACTACAATAACAAATAAATTAAAAAGCAAAAATTATGTCTGTGTAAAAAGACATTTGGAACAACTGTCCCAAAACTATTGACTTAAGCTGTACTCTAGCGAACCACGAAACATTGCGCCGACGGGCAGGCGTGCACGAGGCCGATGCGATGGTTCATGCACACGGGAACACACTGCCAGCAGCTGCACGATGAGTAACCACATCGTACAGCTGCTGTGAAGAAATAATAAATAAAAAATGACAAAATACATGCTGCAACAGTTTCACAGCAGCTTTTCACAACAGCTTCGCAATGTAGTTACAAAAATGAAAATAAAAATTACATGGCACCCACGGGATTGAACCCGCACCTTCCAAAAGCTCTGACTGCTAGTCAGAAACTTTACCACTGAGCTGCAGTCGCAGTCCTGTGAAAGTTGCAGGAACCTGCCCGATATGAGGAAGGAGATGGATGTATTTAAAATGAAATAAACCCACACACCATATAAAAACACCGTATTTATCAAGCGGGCAATACAAATATGATCTATCTGTTCCTCTGTAGATGAACCATGGTCACAGACATACAGTTATGAAGGGGCCATTAAATAACCCTGGTTAAATAAAAAGAAAAAAACGCCACAAGATTCAAACCCACACGCGAAACACACGCACATGTGTTGTGGGGGAGCCGACTCTCTGGCACGCCACACGTACACACTGCAATTTCACAGTAGTGGGGCACTTAGACAAATTTCACATCCAGCTCAACAGTGATTGTTTGCAGACTGTTATTGTGATGATGGTACAAATGGCCACGCATTTTCTAAGTGCCATGCGAGCGGTGTTAGATGTTCGTGTGTGTCACCTGGAATTTGGCCAACACCTGCTGAGAGGGTTCGATGGGCTTGCACAGCGCACACTCTGCCTTTCAGCCGCTGGTGTGCGCAAGTAGTTGTAGTAACAGGTGTACGAGGCATTGGAGGCAGCTACAAAATGACACGTTTTGCACACAATTCTGCTTCATGCGCACTTTCTGTGCAAATTGACCAAATTTACACTGTGTGTGAAGGGGCCCTAAGCTTGGTGCTGGCATATTTATGGTATACAATATATGACTGAAATCATAAACAGCAGAAACGTTTAACGTGCAGAAAGCGTTGTTATTGGTGGCTGCAAATTTACAAGTGCTGCTACAATGACTGCAATGTGGTCTGTCAGATCACACATGTCTACTGATTGAATTGATTAATTACTAAGTCACATCCGAAGATCACAACACCTACAAAATGTTGGAGTAGGCGAACGATGCTTTGTTTGTCCCCAAACGATCCCAGCATACGCCGCGCCAAGCCCAACATGGTGGCATCTGTGAAACGGTCTATGTGGGACGTATGAATCATACGCTGGCCTGCATCAGAAATATTGTGCATACCACAATTTTTTGAAATACTCAATATTACGACATATCAGCATGCTTCACATACGCCTACATATGCCAGCATTTTTAATACGGTCAGCATATGCTGGCTAAATTGTAAATAAGATGTGACAGGGGTGTTATCTACTAGAAATCAATGCCATATTTGGGCTTTCAATTACATGACATTTCAGATGTTATATCTGCTTTGTTCAGGAGGTGGATTTGTAGGACAAGCTCCAACTCAACTGCTGTCTACAGTAAGGATGGACTAAATCAAGAACTATAATGGTGTAAAAAAACAACAAAAAAAAAACAACCTTCAAATGCTATTTAACACTACAGAGTAAGTACATATAGAACAGTGCATAACTGAGAAAATTGGAGATTTAGTCCAATTCTATTATTTTGTACTTCCATGTAACTTGACCTATGTCATCCAGGATGAATGCATGAAAGGAATTATGATCTGAAAAGTATTCTGATATAAATAATGCTGGATGAGAGACACACGCACATGGGTGTTCTGGATCTCGTCTTTCAGGAAATGTTTGAAAATCAGACGTTTATCATATACCTGGAACAACACCAACTAACTCCTGTCTTATGTAATCTTTCACCCTCACAGAAGAACTTTGTTTTTGCCATCTCTGCCTACAGTCAGCTGACATGTCACAAAATCTTTCCCAACAGAGACATAAAAAATCCAACTCATTCGTGATAGCAGATTGTTCCTTCTGAGCGCAGTTTTTAAATCGCTGTATGGCTTTAGTTACTTATTTTTGTCATAAAAACAAATCCCATGAGGACCCTTTTTTCTTCTTAAGAAAGCACTGAGATGAGGCACGAGAATGAGGTGTTTCTCTGCACCCTCTCAGCACCTTTCTACCAGGAGAGAGAGAGAAAAAAGAAATGCAATAGGGATACAAGGACTATATGAAGAATTGACCATATGAAGATATTTGCTGACAAGGAAGAAAAAGATGCACGTTTTAGGCAAGAGAAAAATCAAGTTCCTGTGTAAACTAAGGGGAACAAAAATGCCACTTTTAAGAATGCATCACCAGTCATGATTAACATTCCGGGTAACTTGTAGCTCTCTGGTTAGTGTTGCTGCTGAAATTACAAAATGACACATGCAAACATGCTCACTGTCCTAGGCTATGCTTCCCCATTCACACGTTCAATGACAGAAAAAGCAGAAGTACACCCCACAAATCCACTCGCATGTGTGGCTTCACAACAACTGAACTGTGCCATTAATGCTACGTTAACACTTCAATGTGGATCTACAGTAAAACAATAACGTAAAAATAACCAACTGTTTAACTGAATAATTCTGTCTGTGTGACGGACAGCCCTAAAGCTTGGAGTCAAACACCGTGACCTAATTTTTTTTCATCATAACACTGTAGATAGTGTTCACTCAGGAGGTCCATCATAAACTCAAGAAGGGCTGGCAGTATTCTGCAGCATTTCATTCTATACTGCAAATATTATGGAGAAATTATTACAGATCATGTTAGCCAGGAATGCAGACCAATTGGTAATGTCCATTTGTCCATACTCTAAGCTCTGAATGAACAGACCGCTAACCTTGATCTTCAGGAAATAACCCTGCCTTGTATATATATATATATATATATATATATATATATATATATATATATATATATATATATATATATATATATATATATATATATATACATATATACGAGGTCTATTAGAAAAGTATCCTACCTTTTTATTTTTTTTAAAAACTATATGGATTTGAATGATGTGCGATTACACCAATCATGCTTGAACCCTCGTGCGCATGCGTGAGTTTTTTCACGCGTGTCGGTGACGTCATTTCCCTGTGGGCAGGCCTTGAGTGAGATGTGGTCCCGCCCTCTCGGCTGAATTCCTTTGTTTCACACGCTGCTCTAGACGGCGGGCGTTGCTTTATCAAAATTTTTTCTGGACCTGTGAGGAATATCCGAGTGGACACTATTCGAGAAATTAAGCTGGTTTTCGGTGAAAACTTTAACGGCTGATGAGAGATTATGGGGTGTTTCTGTCGGTGTAAGGACTTCCCATGGAGCGGGACGTCGCGCAGCGCTTCCAGGCGCCGTCGTCGGCCTGTTTCGACCTGAAAACATCCTAATTTAAGGCTTAATTCACCCAGGACGTCGTGAGAGAACAGAGAAGATTCAGAAGAGGCCGGCATGAGGACTTTATCCGGACATTCCACTGTTTAAGGACATTTTGTAATGAAAGACGTGCGCGCAAATTTGCCGAGTCGTTTCCGTGACGACTCAGCAAATCTGTGT
Organism: Thalassophryne amazonica; assembly: GCF_902500255.1. Taxonomy (NCBI): domain Eukaryota; kingdom Metazoa; phylum Chordata; class Actinopteri; order Batrachoidiformes; family Batrachoididae; genus Thalassophryne; species Thalassophryne amazonica. The sequence goes on from NC_047112.1 coordinate 113,651,793, forward strand.
GCGCCGCGACAGGAAAAACACCTCCGTGTTGAAAACCATTTGTAAAATTCAGGCGGCTTTTGATGGCTTTCAACAAGTGAGTAACTGAGAATAAACTCCTCATGCGGACTTCTTCTGAAAGTTCTCTGTTCTCTGACGACTTACTGGGTCAACAGAGCCTGAAATGTGGAAGTTTTCAACTTGAAATGGCGCGACGCTGCCGCCTCGAAGCGCAGATCGCCGTCAGGCACCGTGGGCCGTCCTTACGGCGACACTACCAGACCAAAATCTCTCATCAGCTGTTAAAATTTTTACTGAAAACCAGCTGAATTTATCGAATGGTGTCCACACAGTTGTGCCTTACAGTTTTGAAAAAATTTTGATCAAACAAAGCAGCAGTCTCTGAGCCATTCCTAAACAATGAAAAATCGACGAGAGGGTGGGCGACTCCTCACTCAAAGACTGCCCACAGGCGAATGACGTAACCGACAGGCGTGAAAAAAACTCTTGCATGCCCACGAGGGTTCAAGCATGTCTGATGTAATCACACATGATTCAAATCCATATGGTTTTTGAAAAAAATAATAAGGTCGGATACTTTTCTACTATACCTCATATATATATATATATATATATATATATACACACACACACACACACACACACACTGGGTAGAGTTTATAGGCAGGCGACATTATTCAAGGCTGGCAATAAATTGTGCAAAGTTTCTATCATGAGTTAGAAAGACACGAGCCACAATCAGCGACACACACACACACACACACACACACACACACACACACACACACACACACACACACACACACACACACACACACACACACACACACACACACACACACACACACGGGCAGTGTTGCCACAGTTACTTTGAAAAAGTAATCCAATTACTGATTACTCCTTGAAAAAGTAACTTAGTTACTTTCCTGATTACTCAATTGTAAAAGTAACTAAGTTAGATTACTAGTTACTTTTTTAGTTACTTTCACCAGCTGCCGACAACAACCCACGTCAACATGACAATGATACCTGTTTTGCCAAAACTCACTTTATAGTCACCCTTTCTTGACTTCAATGAAAATAAATACTTGTTTTATAAAAAAGTAAAATAAAGACCTCTCTCTTGACCTCATATTTAACTGTTGACAGCACTGTAACAGTAAAACTTGCAATTTCGAACCTACATTGTTTATAAATGTAACTATTAAATTCTAACATTTTTCGAACATTTAAATTCTCTCTAAACATTTTACTTGTCGAAATTATTATTATTTTAAGCAATATTAGTAGTTGTAATAAAAAACGGCTTCAAAACTGGACCTTTAATCTAGGGGTGTTGTGGGGGAGGGGGCACATCCTTGCCCCACGCCCCCATTCCATCTGGATTCGCCCCTGCTTTGGCGTTTGAGCACAAAGAATGGATAACAATTTATGCAGGAAAACAGGACCAGATTTACAGGTAAGAAAGTTTTATTGCGTTTTCACATCATGTGGTCCTCAGAAAGAGAGTTTAGGTGCATTTGAGTGGAAAATAGTGTTAGTTGTTGACGCGTCGCGGAGGATCAGCTATTTTTAACGAGACGATACGGAGCGGCTCAGCTCAGAATTCTAAATAAAGGAGGGAAAAAAGCATAAAAATGTCTTTGTAAAGCTCAGTGCAGGTGTGCTGATCACCGCGCTTTAAGACGTGAGGACGAGCTGCTACAGAAAACCATGGATGAAAAGCTCACAGCTCTGCTTAAAGCGATTGGAGCAGCGCTGAATCACATTTTTCCAGAAACTGTGAGAGACAGCCAGGTGGAAACCATTCGGAAGATTCAGATGGCTTTCGGTGAGGATACTCTGGGCGTCACAGAGATTAAGGAGCATTACAACCGGATTAAAGACGGCCCACAGCCGCGGAGGGCGCGCCGCGCTCTGAGCGGCCATCGACAGGCTGAAACAACCAGATCATTTCCAAAGTGAAGGCTGTGTTGATCCAGGACGTCGTCCGACTACCAGAGAAATTGCAGAAGAGTTGGACATCAGCACTTTTGCGGCACATGATTCAAATCCATATAGTTTTTTTAAAAAATAAAAAGGTCGGATAGTTTTCTAACAGACCTCGTATAGCAGAGAGTGAGCAGAGACTCAGGCTTCAAGCTACAGCCACCTACCAGCGGGCCCAGGATTCAAGCTACAGCCACCTACCGACGGGCCCAGGCTTCAAGCTACAGCCCCCTACCGGCGGGCCCAGGCTTCAAGCTACAGCCACCTACCAGCGGGCCCAGGATTCAAGCTACAGCCACCTACCGACGGGCCCAGGCTTCAAACTACAGCCCCCTACCGGCGGGCCCAGACTTCAAGATACAGCCCCCTACCAGCGAGCCCAGGCTTCAAGCTACAGCCCCCTACCAGCGGGCCCAGGCTTCAAGCTACAGCCCCCTACCAGCGGGCCCAGGCTTCAAGCTACAGCCCCCTACCAGCGGGCCCAGGCTTCAAGCTACAGCCCCCTACCAGCGGGCCCAGGCTTCAAGCTACAGCCACCTCGGCCACCTGGTCTTGTTAGGAGAGACGGCATCCATCTCACATCACAAGCAGCCCCAAAGCAATGGAGAGACGGAACGTGCGGTACAAACTGTGAAAAACCTTCTGAAAAAAGCCACAGATCCATACCTAGCTCTTCTCGCCTACAGGGCCACACCTCTGCATAATGGATTCAGCCCTGCAGAATTCCTAATGGGACGACATCTGAGGACGACACTGTCAACCCTTCCATCGCAGTTGGATCCTACGCTGCCGGACAGTGCGATGCTCGCTCAAAAGGAAAGGGAGAAGAGGATGGTGGACATTGCTAACTAAAACAGGTGTCATCGTGCATGAGAAATTTGATTTGTCTTTGGATCAGAAACCTCAAATGCCTACCGAACATCCTGTTACACCTGTGAACACTGATGTGGTAAAAACCAGATCTGGAAGAGTAATAGTCAAACCTAAAAAGCTAGACTTGTAACTCCAAAGATCTCCTAACGGAAATGCTCTGTGTAATAAATAAGAAAATGTTTGATTATTAGAAAGCACAAGTTTTACTGCTGTGAAGAGAAAAAAAAGTTAAAAAAAACTATGAGAGAGAAAAAAATGCACATTGTTTTGGTGCATACGGTACAAGGTCTGTTAGAAAAGAAACAAACCTTTTAATTTTTTTCAAAAAGGGTAAGCAGCTAGACTGCAAGCAGGCCTCTACTCATGGTTGGCTCTTACTGCGGTATTGTATCACTTCCTGTTCCGGAGCACAGCGGTGTTTTGCTGTATCTGTTAGCTGTTTAATCTGCGTAGTTTGATTGATCTAGATAACTAGATAATGATTTGTTTCACAGTGTAATCTTCACGGGCCTTAACTAAAGCACTCGCTCTGCTGAATCACCTCTAAATTATTTACACATTATTCACTTTGTGTGTTTTTAGGAATCTGCTAGCTCTTAGCCGGTTTAGCATGGCGGCTTCTCCTGTCTCTCCCGCACTTTTCTGCTCTGGGTGTGAAATGTTTAGTTATTCCTCGTCTTCCTTTAGCAGTAATGGTACTTGTAATAAGTGTAGCTTATTCATAGCTTTGGACCAAGGTAGCTTAGCCGCCGTTAGTTCCCCTCCAGCAGATCCTTTATATTGTATGGCCTTGCCTTACAATATAAAGCGCCTTGGGGCAACTGTTTGTTGTGATTTGGCGCTATATAAATAAAACTGATTGATTGATTGATCCTGAGCAGCCGGGAAAGCAGGCCGACTGGGTGACTGTGAGGAGGAAGCGTAGTTCTAAACAGAAGCCCTGTGTACACCGCCAACCCATTCACATTTCTGACCGTTTTTCCCCACTCGGCGACACACCCGCCGAGGAACAAAGTCTGGTTATTGGCGACTCTGGTTTGAGAAATGTGAAGTTAGTGACACCAGCAACCATAGTCAAATGTCTTCCGGGGGCCAGAGCAGGCGACACTGAAGGAAATTTGAAACTGCTGGCTAAAGCTAAGCGTAAATTTGGTAAGACTGTAATTCACGTCGGCAGTAATGACACCCACTTACGCCAATAGGAGGTCACTAAAATTAACATTGAATCAGTGTGTAACTTTGCAAAAACAATGTCGGACTCTGCAGTTTTCTCTGGGCCCCTCCCCAATCGGACCGGGAGTGACATGTTTAGCCGCATGTTCTACTTGAATTGCTGGCTGTCTGAGTGGTGTCCAAAAAATGAGGTGGGCTTCATAGATAATTGGCAAAGCTTCTGGCGAAAATCTGGTCTTGTTAGGAGAGACGGCATCCATCCCACTTTGGATGGAGCAGCTCTCATTTCTAGAAATCTTGTTGTGTGGGCCGCTATAGAGGAGGTACTGCTGGCCCACCACCACCAGAGGGCGCCCTGCCTGGAGTGCGGGCTCCAGGCACCAGAGGGCGCTGCCGCCTGACAGGAGCAGCCAAGGTGACAGCTGTCACCTATCAACTGAGACAGCTGTCATCCATCAGCGGAGGGGTATATCAGCTGGATGGCATCTCCACCTCATTGCCGAGATATCGCTCAATCAAAGAGGTAACGAACTCAGCCAGTTGTTTCATTCAGAGACGTAATACTTTGTAGCTTGTGCTTAGGACACTGAAGACCATATTGGACGTGTTTGGATAAGTACACATATTCCTACACTTCAGTGTTGTTTTGTGATTAGAGGTGGAGGTGGTATTTCCACCTTACGTGTTGCTGGGTGCAGCCGCGCCCACACCTGACTGTTTCTGTTCCTCGCCAGCAGTACCGGATCCGACGAGCGGAGGCAGTGGCCACCTGGGAGTTCGGGACTTGGCGGCTCCAGTATTCCCGGGGTTCGGTGGCAGAGGAAATCGGGTTGGTTCCGGTTCGACTTGGACAGAGGTCTCCTATCGTCGAGCCTGCCCACACGACACCGCTGTAATTGGACTCAATTTCGAGATTGTAGTCTGTTGTGTTTGTTGTGCCTGTTTCACAACAGTAAAAGCAGTGTTATTTGACTCCTCCATTGTCCGTTCATTTGCGCCCCCTGTTGTGGGTCCGTGTTCCTACACTTTCACAACAAATCTGGCCAATTTTATTAAATCCTCCAAACCGTGACTACCCAGGGTTGGGACCAGCAAGCAGAGTTGTAGTCTTACACACCTCTCTGCAGCTTCTTTCCCCCTGCCATCCCCTCATTACCCCATCCCTGTAGAGACGGTGCCTGCTCCCAGACCACCAATAACCAGGAAAAATCTATTTAAGCGTAAAAATTCAAAAAGAAAAAATAATATAGCACCTTCAACTGCACAACAGACTAAAACAGTTAAATGTGGTCTATTAAACATTAGGTCTCTCTCTTCTAAGTCCCTGTTAGTAAATTATATAATAATTGATCAACATATTGATTTATTCTGCCTTACAGAAACCTGGTTACAGCAGGATGAATATGTTAGTTTAAATAAGTCAACACCCCCAAGTCACACTAACTGTCAAAATGCTCGTAGCACGGGCCGAGGCGGAGGATTAGCAGCAATCTTCCACTCCAGCTTATTAATTAATCAAAAACCCAGACAGAGCTTTAATTCATTTGAAAGCTTGACTCTTAGTCTTCCATCCAAATTGGAAGTCCCAAAAACCAGTTTTATTTGTTGTTATCTATCGTCCACATGGTCGTTACTGTGAGTTTCTCTGTGAATTTTCGGACCTTTTGTCTGACTTAGCTGCTTAGCTCAGATAAGATAATTATAGTGGGCGATTTTAACATCCACACAGATGCTGAGAATGACAGTCTCAACACTGCATTTAATCTATTGTTAGACTCGATTGGCTTTGCTCAAAATGTAAATGAGTCCACCCACCACTTTAATCATACCTTAGATCTTGTTCTGACTTATGGTATGGAAATTGAAGACTTAACAGTATTCCCTGAAAATCCCCTTCTGTCTGATCATTTCTTAACATTTACATTTACTCTGATGGACTACCCAGCAGTGGGGAATAAGTTTCATTACAGTAGAAGTCTTTCAGAAAGTGCTGTAACTAGGTTTAAGGATATGATTCCTTCTTTATGTTCTCCAATGCCATATACACCAACACAAGGCAGAGTGACTTCATGACTTCATGACTTCATGACTTTCTTTGTTAATAAAATTTTAACTATTAGAGAAAAAATTACTCATAACCATCCCAAAGACATGTCGTTATCTTTGGCTGCTTTCAGTGATGCCGGTATTTGGTTAGACTCTTTCTCTCCGATTGTTCTGTCCGAGTTATCTTCATTAGTTACTTCCTCCAAACCAGCAACATGTCTATTAGACCCCATTCCTACCAGGCTGCTCAAGGAAGCCCTACCATTATTTAATGCTTCGATCTTAAATATGATCAATCTATCTTTATTAGTTGGCTATGTACCACAGGCTTTTAAGGTGGCAGTAATTAAACCATTACTTAAAAAGCCATCACTTGACCCAGCTATCTTAGCTAATTATAGGCCAATCTCCAACCTTCCTTTTCTCTCAAACATTCTTGAAAGGGTAGTTGTAAAACAGTTAACTGATCATCTGCAGAGGAATGGTCTATTTGAAGAGTTTCAGTCAGGTTTTAGAATTCATCATAGTACAGAAACAGCATTAGTGAAGGGTACAAATGATCTTCTTATGGCCTCAGACAGTGGACTCATCTCTGTGCTTGTTCTGTTAGACCTCAGTGCTGCTTTTGATACTGTTGACCATAAAACTTTATTACAGAGATTAGAGCATGCCATAGGTATTAAAGGCACTGCGCTGCGGTGGTTTGAATCATATTTATCTAATAGATTACAATTTGTTCATGTAAATGGGGAATCTTCTTCACAGACTAAGGTTAATTATGGAGTTCCACAAGGTTCTGTGCTAGGACCAATTTTATTCACTTTATACATGTTTCCCTTAGGCAGTATTATTACACAGCATTGCTTAAATTTTCATTGTTACGCAGATGATACCCAGCTTTATCTATCCATGAAGCCAGAGGACACACACCAATTAGCTAAACTGCAGGATTGTCTTACAGACATAAAGACAAGGATGACCTCTAATTTCCTGCTTTTAAACTCAGATAAAACTGAAGTTATTGTACTTGGCCCCACAAATCTTAGAAACATGGTGTCTAACCAGATCCTTACTCTGGATGGCATTACCCTGACCTCTAGTAATACTGTGAGAAATCTTGGAGTCATTTTTGATCAGGATATGTCATTCAATGCGCATATTAAACAAATATGTAGGACTGCTTTTTTGCATTTGCGCAATATCTCTAAAATTAGAAAGGTCTTGTCTCAGAGTGATGCTGAAAAACTAATTCATGCATTTATTTCCTCTAGGCGGGACTATTGTAATTCATTATTGTCAGGTTGTCCTAAAAGTTCCCTGAAAAGCCTTCAGTTAATTCAAAATGCTGCAGCTAGAGTACTGACAGGGACTAGAAGGAGAGAGCATATCTCACCCATACTGGCCTCTCTTCATTGGCTTCCTGTTAATTCTAGAATAGAATTTAAAACTCTTCTTCTTACTTATAAGGTTTTGAATAATCAGGTCCCATCTTATCTTAGGGACCTCATAGTACCATATCACCCCAATAGAGCGCTTTGCTCTCAGACTGCAAGCTTACTTGTAGTTCCTAGGGTTTGTAAGAGTAGAATGGGAGGCAGAGCCTTCAGCTTTCAGGCTCCTCTCCTGTGGAACCAGCTCCCAATTCAGATCAGGGAGACAGACACCCTCTCTACTTTTAAGATTGGGCTTAAAACTTTCCTTTTTGCTAAAGCTTATAGTTAGGGCTGGATCGGGTGACCCTGAACCATCCCTTAGTTATGCTGCTATAGACATAGACTGCTGGGGGGTTCCCATGATGCACTGTTTCTTTCTCTTTTTGCTCTGTATGCACCACTCTGCATTTAATCATTAGTGATTGATCTCTGCTCCCCTCCACAGCATGTCTTTTACCTGGTTCTCTCCCTCAGCCCCAACCGGTCCCAGCAGAAGACTGCCCCTCCCTGAGCCTGGTTCTGCTGGAGGTTTCTTCCTGTTAAAAGGGAGTTTTTCCTTCCCACTGTCGCCAAGTGCTTGCTCACAGGGGGTCGTTTTGACCGTTGGGGTTTTTCCGTAATTATTGTATGGCCTTGTCTTACAATATAAAGCGCCTTGGGGCAACTGTTTGTTGTGATTTGGCGCTATATAAATAAAATTGATTGATTGATTGACCTACCAGCGGGCCCAGACTTCAAGCTACAGCCACCTGCCAGCGGGCCCAGACTTCAAGCTACAGCCACCTACCAGGGAGCCCAGGCTTCAAGCTACAGCCACCTACCAGCGTGCCCAGGCTTCAAGCTACATTCATCCACCACCGGGCCCAGGTGGTGGATGAACATCCACATTAGCAAGAGTGACATTGCAGATTGTCATCCACTTCCAAAGAAAGACAAGTCCAAACCTGCCATTATTATCCGGTTCACAAACAGAAAATGTAAGAATCTGCTGCGACAAACCAAAAAGCTGAAAGGAATGGAGGTGTATGTCAATGAACATTTGACAAAGAAAAACGCCAACATAGCAAGACAAGCCAGAATCCTCCAGAAACAAAAGAAACTCAGAGAAATCATCTTTCAGGTTTATATCACGCAATTAGACTTCATCCAGCTGCATTTTTTTGTTTGTGGTTTCTAATTATTACATGATGTCAATGGACTTTTTTCAATTTACCTCTGCACAGGAGCTCAATTTGAACATTTTCGATTACACTGAACATAGATCTCATAATACTGACCATAATATTGACCCGGATTGTTTACTTCTCAATAACATTATTCATCATTGTAAATATTTTACTGAGAAACAATTTGAAGGCTTATTCTTTGATAAATGGGCCATTTTCAATTATACATTTTAATAGTAGGAGTCTCTCTATAAACATTCCAAAAATTCAGGACTGTAAAAATATCCAACAAACATTTTTCATTTATTGCAATTACTGAGACATGGTTAAATGATGACCAAGAGCATGCTGTTCAGCTTGAGGGATATGATTTTTTCGCTACAAATAGGATGAATAAATGGGACGGGGGCATTGCACTTTATGTTAGATCAAGTCATCAGTGTGAAATTGTTAAAAATATGTAATTTTCCTTGGAAAATGTTATGGAATGTGTTACAGTTGAAATTAAATGTTCAAAATCAAAAAATATAATTATAAGCTGTGTTTATAGAGCTCCTGGTTCAAACATTAATATTTGTCAGGATAAACTGATCAAAATGTATACCGCAATTAAAAGCAATAAGCTGCTGTTTGTTTTCAGAGACTTCAATATAGATTATTTTTAAATCCACATAGTCAATCACAAATAACGAAATTCATAAATTCTGTGTTTTGTGTGGGACTGTATCCAATAATTACACATTCAAGCAGGATGACTATGAACACAGCAACACTTATTGATAATATATTAACAAACGTTACTGTAGGGAACTTAACGGGTGGATTACTTCTTAGTGATGTCAGTGATCATTTGCCAGTTTTTGCTGCCTTGAATTCATCAAATGATAAAAATGTTCATCATGAAACGAGTAATTTAAAAAGGAAAATAACTGATGCAACTATTGAAAATCTTAGAACAGACTTAATGCATCAAAATTGGTATGACATTTATATTGAGGACATAGACAAATCATATGAATCATTTATCTCTATTAATTCCAGTTTATATGATAAATTCTGCCCATTTGTGCCTAAAGTTGGTAACGAATGAAATGTAGTTAATCCATGGATCACAAAGGGGCTACAGAATGCATGTAAAAAGAAAAAAATATTGTATAAGCAATTTATAAAATTTAGAACTAAGAATGCTGAAAGTAAGATATACAAAAACAAATTAACTAAAATTATGAGATCTTGTAAGAAGCAGTATTATAGTGATTAGAAAAAAATAAAACCAATATTAAAGGAACTTGGAAGCTTTTGAATGAAATCATCAAAAACAAAAAAGTTGTTAAAGACTATCCAGCTTATTTTTACACAACTACAGCCAATCATTAAGGAAAATAAACCTACAGTTGACCACTTCAATGATTATTTTGTTAATGTGGGTAAAAATTTAGCTAATTCAATTGTGTCCCCTAAAATGTGTTCCTTGGATAACAGCAAAACAATCAATACAATTTTGGATTCAATGTTTATTAAAGAAACAGATGAAAAATAAATAATTGACATAGTTCATAAATTAAAAGGTAAAAAGTCAACTGACATCTATAATTTTGACATGTTTTTGATAAAGAAGATTGTATCATTAAACCATTAACTTATATTTGAAATTTGTCATTAATGACTGGGAAATTTCCTTCTAAAATGAAAATAGCTAAAGTGATTCCACTGTTCAAATCTCGTGATAAACATGTCTTTTCAAACTACAGGCCAATCTCACTGTTACCACAATTTTCAAAAACTTTGGAAAAGATATTTGCAAAGAGGCTAAATGATTTTATAGCTAAACATCATACAAGGGCTGTCAATAAAGTATAGGTCCTTTTTGATTTTTTCAAAAACTATATGGATTTCATTCATATGTTTTTACGTCAGACATGCTTGAACCCTCGTGCGCATGCGTGAGTTTTTCCACGCCTGTCGGTGACGTCATTCGCCTGTGAGCACTCCTTGTGGGAGGAGTCGTCCAGCCCCTCGTCGGAATTCCTTTGTCTGAGAAGTTGCTGAGAGACTGGGGCGTTGTTTGATCAAAATTTTTTCTAAACCTGTGAGAGACATCGAAGTGGACACGGTTCGAAAAATTAAGCTGGTTTTCAGTGAAAATTTTAACGGCTGATGAGAGATTTTGAGGTGATACTGTCGCTTTAAGGACTTCCCACAGCGCGAGACGTCGTGCAGCACTCCCAGGCGCCATTGTCAGCCTGTTTCAAGCTGAAAACCTCCACATTTCAGGCTCTATTGATCCAGGACGTCGTGAGAGAACAGAGAAGTTTCAGAAGAAGTCGGTTTCAGCATTTTATCTGGATATTCCACTGTTAAAGGAGATTTTTTTTAATGAAAGACGTGCGGACGGGTCCACGCGTCGGGACGCAGCCAGCGCAATGCGGCGGCACAGGAAAAACACCTCTGTGTTGATAACCATTTGTAAAATCCAGGCGGCTTTTGATGGCTTTCGGTGGAGTGAGTATATGAGAAATTGTTTAACAGCTGGACATGTTTCAACTTGTCCTTAAGGCTTCCAACAGAGGTGTTTTTCCTGTGGCGGAGCGTCGCGGCGGCTGCGAGCCGACGCTGCAATCCGTCCGCACGTCTTTCATTAAAAAAAATCTCCTTTAACAGTGGAATATCCGGATAAAATGCTGAAACCGACTTCTTCTGAAACTTCTCTGTTCTCTCACGACGTCCTGGATCAATAGAGCCTGAAATGTGGAGGTTTTCAGCTTGAAACAGGCTGACGACTGCGCCTGAGAGCACTGAGCGACGTCTCGCACCGTGGGAAGTCCTTAAAGCGACAGTATCACCTCAAAATCTCTCATCAGCCGTTAAAATTTTCACTGAAAACCAGCTTAATTTTTCGAACCGTGTCCACTTCGATGTGTCTCACAGGTTTAGAAAAAATTTTGATCAAACAAAGCGCCAGTCTCTCAGCAACTTCTCAGACAAAGGAATTCCGACGAGGGGCTGGACGACTCCTCCCACAAGGAGTGCTCACAGGCGAATGACGTCAACGACAGGCGTGGAAAAACTCACGCATGCGCACGAGGGTTCAAGCATGTCTGACGTAAAAACATATGAATGAAATCCATATAGTTTTTGAAAAAAATAAAAAGGACCTATACTTTATTGACAGACTTTGTATACTCAGTGAACAGCAGTATGGATTCAGACAGAATCGAACTACCTCACTGGCTTTAATTCACTTTGTTGAACAAATAAATGTAACTGAGAATAAGCAGTACACAGTAGGAGTTTTATTTGATTTACAGAAAGCTTTTGATACCATAGACCATACCTTTATTGGACAATTTGCAGAAGTATGGTATCAGGGGACTGGCTCATGACTGGATAGGCAGCTATCTACAAAACAGGTATCAGTGTGTTGGGGCAACTGTTTGTTGTGATTTGGCGCTATACAAGAAAAAAGTTGATTGATTGATTGAGTGTGTCCATATTGGGGGGATAAACTCAGAATTTTTGAAGATTACATGTAGAATAATAGTAATGCTATGTGACTAAAAAGATTAATACAGGTTTTGAGTATATTTCTTATTATTACATGGGAAACAAGGTACCAGTAGATTCAGTAGATTCTTACAAATCCAACAAGACCAAGCATTCATGATATGCACACTCTTAAGGCTATGAAATTGGGCTATTAGTAAAAAAAAAGTAGAAAAGGGGGTGTTCACAATAATAGTAGCATCTGCTGTTGACGCTACAAACTCAAAACTATTATGCTCAAACTGCTTTTTTGGCAATCCTGTGAATCACTAAACTAGTATTTAGTTGTATAACCACAGTTTTTCATGATTTCTTCACATCTGCGAGGCATTAATTTTGTTGGTTTGGAACCAAGATTTTGCTCATTTACTAGTGTGCTTGGGGTCATTGTCTTGTTAAAACACCCATTTCAAGGGCATGTCCTCTTCAGCATAAGGCAACATGACCTCTTCAAGTATTTTGACATATCCAAACTGATCCATGATACCTGGTATACGATATATAGGCCCAACACCATAGTAGGAGAAACATGCCCATATCATGATGCTTGCACCACCATGCTTCACTGTTTTCACTGTGAACTGTGGCTTGAATTCAGAGTTTGAGGGTCGTCTAACAAACTGTCTGCGGTCCTTGGATCCAAAAAGAACAACTGTACTCTCATCAGTCCACAAAATATTCCTCCATTTCTCTTTAGGCCAGTTGATGTGTTCTTTGGCAAATTGTAACCTCTTCTGCACGTCTTTTATTTAACAGAGGGACTTTGCGTGGGATTCTTGCAAATAAATTAGCTTTACACAGGCGTCTTCTAACTGTCACAGCACTTACAGGTAACTCCAGACTGTCTTTGATCATCCTGGAGCTGATCAATGGGTGAGCCTTTGCCATTCTGGTTATTCTTCTATCCATTTTGATGGTTTTCCGTTTTCTTCCATGTGTCTGTTTTTTTTGTCCATTTTAAAACATTGGAGATCATTGTAGATGAACAGCCTATAATTTTTTGCACCTGCGTATAAGTTTTCCCCTCTCCAATCAACTTTTTAATCAAACTACGCTGTTCTTCTGAACAATGTCTTGAACGTCCCATTTTCCTCACGCTTTCAAAGAGAAAAGCATGTTCAACAGGTGCTGGCTTCATCCTTAAATAGGGTACACCTGATTCACACCTGTTTGTTCCACAGAATTGACAAACTCACTGACTGAATGCCACACTACTATTTTTGTGAACACCCCCTGTTCTACTTTTTTTACTAATAGCCCAATTACATAGCCTTAAGAGTGTGGATTAATCATTTTAGTCACATAGCACTACTATTACAACCCCTGGCAAAAATTATGGAATCACCGGCCTTGGAGGATGTTCATTCAGTTGTTTAATTTTGTAGAAAAAAGCAGATCACAGACATGACACAAAACACTATAAGAAATCAGGAAAAAAAATTGTGGCAGTCAGTAGCGGTTACTTTTTTAGACCAAGCAGAGGGAAAAAAATATGGAATCACTCAATTCTGAGGAAAAAATTATGGAATCATGAAAAACAAAAGAATGCTCCAACACATCACTAGTATTTTGTTGCACCACCTCTGGCTTTTATAACAGCTTGCAGTCTCTGAGGCATGGACTTAATGAGTGACAAACAGTACTCTTCATCAATCTGGCTCCAACTTTCTCTGATTGCTGTTGCCAGATCAGCTTTGCAGGTTGGAGCCTTGTCATGGACCATTTTCTTCAACTTCCACCAAAGATTTTCAATTGGATTAAGATCCGGACTATTTGCAGGCCATGACATTGACCCTATGTGTCTTTTTGCAAGGAATGTTTTCACAGTTTTTGCTCTATGGCAAGATGCATTATCATCTTAAAAAATGATTTCATCATCCCCAAACGTGCTTTCAATTGATGGGATAAGTGTCCAAAATATCAACGTAAATGTGCATTTATTGATGATGTAATGACAGCCATCTCCCCAGTGCCTTTACCTGACATGCAGCCCCATATCATCAATGACTGTGGAAATTTACATGTTCTCTTCAGGCAGTCATCTTTATAAATCTCATTGGAACGGCACCAAACAAAAGTTCCAGCATCATCACCTTGCCCAATGCAGATTCGAGATTCATCACTGAATATGACTTTCATCCAGTCATCCACAGTCCAGGATTGCTTTTCCTTAGCCCATTGTAACCTTGTTTTTTTCTGTTTAGGTGTTAATGATGGCTTTCGTTTAGCTTTTCTGTATGTAAATCCCATTTCCTTTAGGCGGTTTCTTACAGTTCGGTCACAGACACTGACTCCAGTTTCCTCCCATTTGTTCCTCATTTGTTTTGTTGTGCATTTTCAATTTTTGAGACATACTGCTTTAAGTTTTCGGTCTTGATGCTTTGATGTCTTCCTTGGTATACCAGTATGTTTGCCTTTAACAACCTTCCCATGTTGTTTGTATTTGGTCCAGAGTTTAGACACAGCTGACTGTGAACAACCAACATCTTTTGCAACATTGCGTGATGATTTACCCTCTTTTAAGAGTTTGATAATCCTCTCCTTTGTTTCAATTGACATCTCTCGTGTTGGAGCCATGATTCATGTCAGTCCACTTGGTGCAACAGCTCTCCAAGGTGTGATCACTCCTTTTTAGATGCAGACTAACGAGCAGATCTGATTTGATGCAGATGTTAGTTTTGGTAATGAAAATTTACAGGGTGATTCCATAATTTATTCCTCAAAATTGAGTGAGTCCATATTTTTTCCCTCTGCTTGGTCTAAAAAAGTCACCGTTACTGACTGACACAGTTTTTTTTCTTGATTTCTTATAGTGTTTCTTAAAGCCAGAAAGTTTACATTTGAAATGACTTTAGTTTTGTGTCATGTCTGTGATCTGCTTTTTTTCTACAAAATTAAACAACTGAATGAACATCCTCCGAGGCCGGTGATTCCATAATTATTGCCAGGGGTTGTATTCTGAACACTACTGTATATATATATATATATATATATATATATATATATATATATATATATATTTTTTTTTTTTTTTTTTTTTTTTTTTTTTTGGAAACAACGTTTGACAACAATCTGTATACAAACCGAGGTTTTGCAGCCCTGAATTTCACTTCAGTAAGTGTACAGTATAAATAACTGCTCCACACCTAAAACTTTTAGTGATTGTAAACATATTTTAATTGCATGAATAGAGTTATTGGACATGCACCTGAGCCGTCGCTGACTGGTACAAGTGGAGTGGGCTTTGGGCTTGCTGTGCCTCTTATACCCTCTTCTGGACCCAGGTAGATTCATCCATCTAATATTAACTTTGGTGACATGTTTTTTCGTCTTGCAGTGTTCTTCCAAGGTTTTGTTGATGAAGACCGAACATAACATGCAGAGTGCTTTATCAGGGAGCTCAACCTTGCAGATAAATTCACCGAGTCTCGCTTTGTCCTGTCCACGTCTACCTCCCACTGATATAGACAAAGCAACCAATGACATTGCGCGTTTTAGCTTATAGTTCCCGTGCGTATGAGGAAAGGTTTAACTTGCACAGATGGTCCCGCTGCACCCCCCATTTTTCTTAACAGATTTACGCTGATTTCATAATTGGCCCAGAAACCCAGAAAAAGTCTGAAATCTGTGGATTTGCAGAGAACTCTCATCCCTGTCCACAAATGCTGAGTCACACAGAATGTTCAGTTTTGCAAATGCCTTTTTTTATTTTACAAATGAAAAAAAAATGATATATTTACAAATACACATTTTATTTGTAAAAACCAACACACAAGTTACAAATTGGAAATTTGTGTTTGCGGATATCAAAACACATGCAAATAGATCACTCTCTGTGCATTTGCATGTATTAATGAGACGAATTTAACTCCATATAGGTACCCATTTTATCCATCTTTGATTTAGGCAGTCATTTTGGTTCTGAGTGTGATGAGCATTCAGGTGAAATACTTCTGATAATAATCAAATAGCTCAGCTATATGAATTCAAATGAAGTAACAACAGCTACACTTAACAACGTTGAGCACCAGGAAACTGGGTCAATGCCAAAACCAGAAGCTCTTATCAGGTGGTTCAACACAGTACCAAACAAAGCTTTCTCATTTTCTGGTCACTGTATATATAATAAATATCCTGTAATTTAAACTGCAATTCTTTTGATAGTGACAAGGAAACAGATTACAAGAACTGAGAGCAAAAATTGGCACTCTAAAACTAGTGTCAATTCTCAACAACAAGCTCAAGGACGAAGATGATACAGAAATTTTCCTGAAAAATCCACATCTACCATCTATTGCCATAATTCAAAATAAAATCCTTACTACAGATATAACTAGAGAAGAAATAAATTAGGTCATAGCTTCACTAAAAGAACAATAAGTGTCCAGGAACAGATGGGTACCCTGCTTAATGATGTAAGAAATTCAAAACAGAATTGGCACCTTTACTTCATTCTGCTTTTAACTGGATACTAAAAAATGATAAAATGCCTCCATCATGGACAGAGGCTTTTATATTTTATATCAGTTATTTTGAAATCAGGAAAAGATGTAAATCGTTGTGAAAACTACCGACCTATATCAATCTTGAATGTAGACTATTATATATATATATATATATATATATATATATATATATATATATATATATATATATATATATATATATATATATATACACACACACACACAAGGTCTGTCCAAAAAGTAACAGACCTTTTTAATTTTTTTCAAAAACTATATGGATTTGAATCCTGTGTGATTGCATCAGCCAAGCTTGAACCTTTGTGCGCATGCGTGAGTTTTTTCACGCCTGTCGGTTGCGTCATTCGCCTGTGGGCAGGCTTTGAGTGAGCACTGGTCCACCCCCCTCGTCGAATTTTTATTGTCAGTGAAATGGCTGAGAGACTGCCGCTTTGCTCCATGAAATTTTTTTCAGAAACTGTTAGAGACAGCCAGTTGGAAACCATTCGAAAGATTCAGATGGATTTCGGTGAAGATTCTGTCGGCGTCACACGGATTAAGGAGTGTTAAAACCTTTTTAAAGACGGCCCACAGCGGCGCAGGGTGTGCGGCGCACCGAGCGGCCATTGACAGGCTGGAATGACCAGATCATTTCTAAACTGAACGCTGTGTTGATCCGGGACATCGTGTGACTACCACAGAAATGGCAAGAGAGCTGGACATAGCACTTTTGCGGCACATTCCACTGTTACAGGAGATTTTGTAATGAAAGACATGCAGAGGAATAATAATATTAGGAGAACTATACACATTGTAGAAGAAGCAAAACATCAAGAAAAAGAAGCAAGGTATTAGCTAACACTGATGCAGAGAAAGCATTTGATTAGGGTAATTACAGTTTTCTATATCAAGTACTAAAATGATTGGGATTTAATATGAAATCAGTAGATTGAATAAAGGCATTATATTACCAACCCAGTGCAAGAATTAAAATAAATGGTAATCTGACAGATAAAATCATGTTAGAAAGATCAACTAGAAAAGGGTGCTGTCTGGTGCTCTTATTATTTGCTTTGTATATAGAACCATTAGCACAGGTGATTTGCCAAAAAAGATTAAAGGAGTTAAAATTAAAAATACAAAGCACAACTTAGGGCTTTTAGCAGACATCATTTGCTTTCTCTAACAACCAAAACAGTCAATCTCTGCCTGAATGAAACTAATGGAGGTCTATGGGAATTTGTCAGGATATAAAATAAATGAGAAAAAACAAGTACTGACATTTAATTACCTACCAACAACAACAACAAAATATCTGCAAAATAAATATAAATTAATTTGGGATATGGAGACAATAAAATATTTGGGAATAATGGTTACACAAAACTTAAATACAATGTGTGAAATAAACTATCAAAATATCACAACAGAAATCCAAAAAGATTTACAAAGATGAAACACATTACCTCTGGATTTTAGTTAGAAAAGAGAAATTATAAAGCCGCGTTTACACCGGGCGCGTCCGTCGCATGGCCTGGTGTGTCGCTCTGCTTTCGCTGCGACACTTCGCCCCAGTGCGTCATCAAATGGAGGAGCTTCCATTTCGCTCGCCGGCTCTGGTTGTCAGTCAAGTTAACACGGTGGACCTTGATCACATGGAGCGAGTTGCTGTGCTGTTAATTGTTGTGGAAAGCTGAGAAACGTCGCCAGTGGCACCGACCCTGGGTTCACAACATCCTCATGAGACGTTCCCAATTTGGGGAGTATCATTATTTGCTGCAGAAGCTGTGTCTGCTCACAGGCTGGCTGCCAGAGACAGGACATGTTCACATCCAACTCAGTCAAACTCCAGACATCTCCACGTCACTACATATCCAGTCCCCGATTGGTCATCGCAGTGCGACAAGACGAAAAAGTTCAGATTTTTCAAATTGGGGAGGAGGGCAACGCAACACGACGCGATATCGCTCCACAAACGCGCCACAAACACGCCAATCATTCATTCGCATCGTTTCATTTGCGTTGCTTCATTCGCGTCCATTGTGTCGCATAGCATTGCTTGGCGCCACAACACGTCCTTCCATAGGGATTACATGGCAACCTGTCGCTGCTGTTGCTCACGTCGTGCCCGGTGTGAACACGGCTTAAGAATGAACTTCTTACCGAGGTTACTATCTATTTCAGTCACTGCCAGTGAAGATACCCAAAATTTTTCTTTTAACTTGGGATATGCAAATATTTTGACTTATTTGGGGAGGTAAATGACCTATAGTTAGGTATAAATTATTCAGCTTCCTAAAGAACAAGGGAGCTTGGCCCTCCCCAGTTTAGAAGATTATTATATTTCAGCACAACTGAAATATGTTTATTGTTGGTGCAATCCAAACTATGAAGCAAAGTGGAAGGATATAGAAAAAGATGTTAATACTAATACAATAACATGCTTTTGGAGGGCGGTATGCATTTTTAGAGGCCTGACGTCCATGCCCAGTCGCCCAAAATGACAGATATTCGCCCGAGTTAGACGAGGGCAAATACCTGTCATTGCGGACAACGACATGGACGGGGGGACTCAGAAAATGCATACCGCACGACAACTGCATGTTATTTGCATTATTATCATTTACTGAGATACACAACACGTGGAATCACATTAACAATATTTAATGTCATTTCAAAATGCACGACACCCAGGAAAAGCGTACATAAAAAGTTGGCTCACTTTAACTTTGGTCATGTTGGTTGGTACAGCGCTGCTCTCCAAATTTGCCAGTGCATCCTCATCAAGCTGGCTGCTTTGGCTGCTGTTCACTGTCATACTATCCATGAGAAAATCATCTGCAATATCCATATTGGGACCAACACACACTTCTCGCATTTTCATCTTTTCCTCTGCAGACAGTTCTTGGGCTGCGCGCTATGACATCATCAGTTTATGCACATTTAACGCTGATTGGGGATATAGAATGATATAATAAACTCAAAAGTAGCATAGACTCAATAACAAGTTTCACACTAGAAACATGGTATAAAGCTATAAAAAAAAATCTACTGAAACATATTAATGCATTAAAATGGATAGTACATGATACCAGTTTCATACCTGCCCAACAAGGGCTGGGATATAAGCAAAAAAAAAGGAATTACAACATGGAGAATGTTGGAAAAGGAGGGGGCATTAAAGAGTTTTGAGTAAATTAAAGATACATTTGTTATTGACAAAAATGATTTTTTTTTTCCAGCATTTACAAGTAAGGCATTATTATAACCAGGAAATCAAGAAGATTCCCTACACGGAAGAGATCAAAATGATTAATAAAGCATATGAAGGAAAGACAATGCATCTCATATCTAAATTTAGCATAAACTCATAATAAATACTAAACATTCAACAAAATATATTAAGATAAAATGGGAAAAGGAATTAACTACTGAAATAACGAGCAATGACTGGCAAAACGTGGAAAAAACCATCAACCGCTGGTTCTCAAAAATGGAAGGAATTTTCATGGAAAAACCTGATCCGCTATTTCATCACACCTAAGATAAAAAGTAAATATCTGAATCAATCTATACCATGCTGGAGAAATTGTGGATCAGTAAATGTAAATCATAGTCACCTATTTTGGAAATGTTCAAAAAAAAAAAAAAATAACTACTGGGAAACCAAACAGAGAAATTACAAAAATTTTGAGATATAATCTAAAGCTGAACTATACTGTTCTTAGGAAATTTTTCAATAGAATATGTACACAGTTAATTTTTTTTGAGTGAAATATATTCTGCCAGGATAACATTTGGTCCCATTCTAAACAGAGTAAAATACAATCTATTATAGAGTGAAATCAGCTCTACTGTCTTCTCAAATCAACTGTTTCTACTTCAATAAGAGTTGATTTTACACTGTGATAAGAGTTGATTCATCACTATTATTACACTATTACTATTATTACACACACTATTATTATCACTATTTACAGTAGTGTTCAGAATAATAGTAGTGCTATGTGACTAAAAAGATTAATCCAGGTTTTGAGTATATTTCTTATTGTTACATGGGAAACAAGGTACCAGTAGATTCAGTAGATTCTCACAAATCCAACAAGACCAAGCATTCATGATATGCACACTCTTAAGGCTATGAAATTGGACTATTAGTAAAAAAAAAAAAAAAGTAGAAAAGGGGGTGTTCACAATAATAGTAGCATCTGCTGTTGACGCTACAAACTCAAAACTATTATGTTCAAACTGCTTTTTTAGCAATCCTGTGAATCACTAAACTAGTATTTAGTTGTATAACCAGCGTATGTTTCATATGTTGTAAGTAAGCTATGCAACTGTTGGCATATGTTTCTTGTAAATTACTCATAAGCTGAAGTACGTCCATTGATGCTGTCAATTGATTGGCTGAACAACTGAAAGCTGCAGTCCTCATGCAAACAGTTCAAACTGTTACAAATATTAAAACCATTCAGATACAGAGTAAATGTAAAGTCTTAATCTTACCTGTTCATTTCAGTCAGATTCATCACAGCCTGACGAAAACGTATCCACATAAAGCATCCTAATTTTGGAAAACTGTCTAAAAATACCTTAGTTCCTTGTCTTGGCTGAAGAAACATAACGTTTTTAAAGAAGTCCCTCTGTGTCTGTCTGCTCCAGGTCTGTTTTTTTCCCAGCCTGAACAAGAGGAAAGCATTGCTTTGTGGCACAACAAGAAATTAAATAAATTTGATTGAGATATAATGCAAAATGTACACCAAATGGGCTTTTCAATATTAAATTCAAATGTCCCCAAAATCCACAATCCGGATAAGATCCAGATCAAACTTTGTCAGGCGATAGTGAGTGCTAGTCTGCACCTCACTTTCAAATATGACAGTGATTGTGGTAGGTTTAAGATACAGTGGTATGCAAAGGTTTGGGCACCCCTGATGATTTCCATGATTTTCATCATGATTATACATCATTGGTTGTTTGGATCAGAAATTTCAGTTAAATATATCATATAGCAGACAAACACACTGATATTTGAGAAGTGAAATGAAGTTTCTAATATTTACAAAAAGTGTGCAACAAAAGTTACACAAAATTAGGCAAGTGCATAAATTTGGGCACCCCAACAGAAAAAAAAAAAAAACAATATTTAGTAGATCCTCCTTTTGCAGAAATAGCCTCTAAATACTTCCTATATAGTCTGAATTCTGGCTGAAGGTATTTTGGACCATTCTTTACAAAACATCTCAGGTTTGTTGGTTTCCGAGCACGGACAGCCCACTTAAAATCACACCACAGATTTTCAATAATGTTCAGGTCTGGGGACTGAGATGGCCATTCCAGAACATTGTACTTGTTCCTCTGCATGAATGCTTTAGGAGATTTTGAGCAGTGTTGACGGTCATTGTCTTGGTGAAAGATCTAGCGCCAGCACAACTTCAATTTTGTCACTGATTCTTGAACATTGTTCTCAAGAATCTGCTGATATTGACTGGAATCCACGTGACCTTCAACTTTAACAAGATTCCCAGTACCTGCACTGGCCACACAGACCCACAGCATGATGGAACCATCTCCAAATTTTAATGTAGGTAGCAAGTGTTTTTCTTGGAATGCTGTGTTCTTTTTCCACCCCTTGTTATGTCCAAATATCTCAATGTTAGTTTCATCAGTCCACAGCACCTTATTCCAAAATGAAGCTGGCTTGTCCAAATGTGTTTTAACATACCTCAAGTGACTCTGTTTGTGGCATGTATGCAGAAAAGGCTTCCTCTGCATTACAGCATCATACAGCATCTCTTTGTGCAAGTGCGCTGTATAGTAGACGCTATCTGCAGCAAGATCATGTTGTAGGTCTTTGTAGCAGGTCTGTGGGTTGACTATGACTGTTCTCACCATCCTTTGCTTCAGCTTATGTGAGATTTTTCTTGGCCTGCCACCTTGGGCCTTAACTAGTACTGTGCCTGCGGTCTTCCATTTCCTCACTATGTTCCTCACAGTGTAAACTGACAGCTGAAATCTCTGAGATAGCTTTTTGTATCCTTCCCCTAAACCATGATGTTGAACAATCTTTGTTTTCAGGTCATTTGAGAGTTGTTTAGAGGCTCCCATGTTGCCACGCATTAGAAGAGATGCAAAGAGGGGAAACATTTGCAAATGGCCACCTTAAACACCCTCTCTCATGATTGGACTCACCTGTGTAAGGAGGTCAAGGGTCAATGAGCTTTCCAAACCAATTTTGTGTTCTACTAATTGGTGCTAAATGTATTCAAATCAATAAAATGACAAGGGTGCTGAAATTTATGCACCTGCCCAATTTTGTTTAAATAATTATTGCACACTTTATGTAAATACTAGAAACTTTATTTCACTTTTCAAATATCAGTGTGTTCGTCTGCTATATGAAAATTCAGTAAGGTATATCTTATATATTATATTCCAATTCTAAGGTGTAACTATGCCAGTATACAAAGGTATATCATATGATATATTTAACTGAAATTTCTGATCCAGACAACCAATAATTTATAAAGGAAAATCATGAAATTTATCAGGGGTACCCAAACTTTTGCATACAGCTGTACCTCTCACACAATTTACCCTATTTTCAATATTGAATATTGTCAATAGTAGGGCTGCAACAACGAATCGATAAAATCGATAAAAATCGATTACAACAGTCGTTGGCAACACATTGCGTCATCGATGCGTTGTGTCGAGCGATTACGGCGTCAGGAGCGACCAGTGCACAGAGCAGATCAGACGCTGTTTCGTAGAACTACACAGAATATGGCAGATACAAGTAGAAGAAAGTTAAGACTTCAAAAGTGTGGGAGCACTTTACGTTAAACAACGCAAAGACGTTTGTTAACTGCAACATTTGCAAGTCGGACCTCGCATGTCACGGGAGGCTGTTTGCGCGTCTCCCAGAGCGGCAAGGTGAGGGGCAGAGAGGGAGAGAAAAAGAAAAAGAAAGAACAGTAACAGCACCGACAGTTTTTTTATTAATGTCAAAGTCCGACCATCGACATTAACGCTTGTCCGATTGTCCGGGACAAGTGTAAAATCGGACAAGTAATAGCTCTAAATCGTTGTCCGACCGGACAAGTGGCATTTTTTTTTCCTTGGTTTAAAACGTTTAAATCCTTCTCGCACCTCGCGAGAAAGCGTCTTCGATTTTTCCTGCCACACTCCACGCAGCGGACAATCGGAAAACATAACACCGAGTTCTCCCCAGACAACGGAACAACGCCACAGTGCTCGCCAGACTGTTTGTGCAGAAGTGCCCCCCCCACCGCAGACGCTGCAGCAGAAAAAAACTCCGTCAAAGTCTTCACATAAAACGAGCTCCTTCTGGATGTATAGCTCCAGAAATTCATTTATAGGCTTTATTTTACTGTTGAAAGTCTTCATGTTTCCAAAGTTGCTCAAATACGGTGTGTGTGTGTGAGAGAGAGAAAGCGAGAGAGAGGAGAAGGATAGAGAGAAAGAGAGAGAGGAGGAGAAGGAGAGAGGGAGAGAGAGAACGAGAGGGAGGGAGAGAAATAGTATATGTGAGATGAGTCACGTGTGTCATTGTGAAATGACCACATAGTTTACAGTTATACAGAGAATGTGTCACATATAATGAGTCGGCTACAGTTTTTGATTTAGGTTTTATGGTTAACTGGTTATGCTAATTGCTCATTTGCAGCAATAAAATAAATACCTCTTTTTTCACCATATACATATTTTATAACATTTATATGTTTCAATGTTGTTTTATGGCAACTCAGCACTTTGATAAAGCAATGCCATTTGAAATAATTATTTTTGTTCTTTATTATAAACAGTTTTATTCTTTATTATTTTATATTTCAACAGCCAAGGGACATTTGACAGTTTGTTGATTTTCAAGTATTTTAAGTTTTCAAATAATGTTCTGTTGTTAAATAAAGTGATGAAGGGGGTGGTGGCCAAGTGGTTAATGCGCTTGGTTTCAGTGCAGAAGGTTCCGGGTTCAAATCCCACCCCTGCCACATTTCTAATGTGGAGTTGCGCCAGGAAGGGGATCCGGCGTAAAACCTGTGCCAATTCAACATGCAGATCCACCTTGGATTTGCTGTGGCGACCCCGAGTGCAAACAAGGGAGCAGCTGAAGGGACTTACTGTTAAAGTGATGGAAGGAGAGAAAAATAGTTTCCCTGGCACATTTTTAAAAATTCCCCGCTAATCCGATTAATCGTGTCGAAACCCCATCAGATTAATCGATTACCCAAATAATCGTTTGTTGCAGCCCTAGTCAATAGTTCCACTTTACAAGTAATGGTACTTGTGTGGTATGATCAATATCATCCCAGGTTCATGTTTTATTTGCCTTTGCTTTCTGTGTTTTTTGTGTATAGATGTAATATGAGCCGGTCTAGCTCTCTTTAGCTGTTGCTGCTGCAGCATCCATGCATTTCCATTTAGCTGCCTGTGCCTGGGTGAAATGTGTCGCTTCCTGTCTGTCTGTCTGTACATACTATGTAAATTCGAGCCATTACTTTGATTGATTGATTGATTTAATAAGTTTAATGTAAGTCAGGGCTCTCCACAGACAATGGAATAACGGCGCTGTGCCATTATTTTTTGTTTGTTTTGTTTTAACGTATTTATTTGGTGAAACGAGTTTCTTTTTTTAAATAATTATTTATTTACACAAATATAAAGACACAGGCTAATAAAACAAATAGAACACACAGAACAATGAATCGAGGTGTGCAAAGAAAGGCATTAAAATAAAGAGTTTACCTAATGGGGTACATAAAACAAATTAAAAGTTCAATTGTCTGAATAATGTTTTGGTTTTTACAGCTTTTTTGTTAGTGCAATGTTTCAAGTTCTCCAAATATGATTTAAAATAAGCCAAGAAAACAACAAAATTGGGTTTTTGATTAGAAAAGTATCGGACCTTTTTATTTTTTTCAAAAACCATATGGATTTGAATCACGTGTGATTGCATCAGCCAAGCTTGAACCTTCGTGCGCATGCGTGAGTTTTTTCACGCCTGTCGGTTGCGTCATTCGCCTGTGAGCAGGCTTTGTGTGAGCAGTGGTCCACCCCTCGTCAGATTTTTATTGCGAATAAATGCCTGAACGATTTGGCTTTGCTGCATCAATTTTTTCCAGAAACTGTGAGAGACCTCCAGGTGGACACCATTTGGAAAATTCTGTTGGCTTTCAGGGACGATTTTATGGGGATTACACAGATTAAGGAGTGCTCCAGCCGGTTTAAAGACCGCCCACAGCTGCTGAGAGCGTGGCGCACTCCAAGCGCCGATGGACAGGCTGAATCAACCAGATCACTTCCAACTTGAAGGCTTTGTTGATCCGGGACGTCGTCTGACTTACACAAAAATGGCAGGAACATGACATCAGTACTTTTTCGGCACATTCCACTGTTACAGGAGTTTTTTTTCATGGAAAGAAAAGCGGACGGATGTGCCACCGTGCCGTTCATGGTGCGGCACAAAACCACCTCCGTGTTGGTCTCACAGGACGGCTTTGAGATGGCTTTCAGACAGCTGTCGGTGGGTTTCAGTCGTGTGACTAACCGAGAAATTGTGGATGAGCTGGACATGCCAGAACATGTCCTGTGAGGCTTCATCACGGCGTTGCTTTGCGCCATGCGGCACCGCCGCGACGCGCGGAATTCCTCCGCTCCTCTTTCCATGACAAAAACTCCTGTAACAGTGGAATGTGCCGTTCATTTCCAAACTGGATGCTGTGTTTTATCCGGGACATCCTCTGACTAGCACAGGAATTGCGGAAGACGTAGACATCAGCACTTTTTCGGCACACTGAGACAGACGTGCGGAGGAATTCCGCGCGTCGCGGTGGAGCCGCATGATGCAAAGCAACGCCGTGATGAAGCCTCACAGGACATGTTCTGGCATGTCCAGCTCATGCTCAATTTCTCGGTTAGTCACACGACTAAAAACCCACCGACAGCCGTCTGAAAGCCATCTGAAAGCCGTCCTGTGAGACCAACACAGAGGTGGTTTTGTGCCGCGCCATGAGCGGCACGGTGGCGCATCCGTCCGCTTTTCTTTCCATGAAAAAAAACTCCTGTAACAGTGGAATGTGCCGAAAAAGTACTGATGTCCACGTCTTCTGCCATTTTTGTGTAAGTCAGACGACGTCCCGGATCAACAAAGCCTTCACATTGGAAATGATCTGGTTGATTCAGCCTGCTGATCGGTGCTCGGAGCGTGGCGTGCTCTCAGCAGCTGTGGGCGGTCTTTAAACCGGCTGGAGCACTCCTTAATCTGTGTAATCCCCATAAAATCGTCCCTGAAAGCCAACAGAATTTTCCGAATGGTGTCCACCTGGAGGTCTCTCACAGTTTCTGGAAAAAATTGATGCAGCGAAGCTCCAAATCGTTCAGACATTTATTCGCAATAAAAATCCACAGGCGAATGACGCAACCGACAGGCGTGAAAAACTCACGCATGCGCACGAAGGTTCAAGTTTGGCTGATGCAATCACACGTGATTCAAATCCATATGGTTTTTGAAAAAAAATTAAAAGGTCCGATACTTTTATAACAGACCTCGTATATGAAATTTGGCTAAAATAATAAGGTTGAGCAGATACAGTTGTGCTCAAAAGTTTACATACCCTGGCAGAAGTTTAGTTTTTTGTCCATTTTTCAGAGAATATGAATGACAACACAAAACTTTTTTTCTCTCATGGTTAGTGATTGGGTGAAGCCATTTATTGACAACCAACAGTGTTTACTACCCAAATGAAACTGATCAATAGTTCACATACCCCTGTTCTTAATACTGTGTGTTGCCCCCTTTAACATCAGTGACAGCTTGTCTTTTGTGGTCGTTGTAGACGAGGCTCTCTGATGGTGAAGCTGCCACTGAATATTTTTTGGACTTTATTTACATCAATTATGAAAAAATACAAACAGTATGGCACTTATGGTAAATCTGCATGGAGTAGACAGCTCTCAAAAACTGAGTGACTGTACAAGAAGGAGAAGAGTGAGGAAAGCTACCAAGACACCCAGACAATTCAGGAGAAGTTATGGGCTTATGTGGCTGTGATTGATTATGTGGCCAGATGGATAACTGGTGATACAAAATGCAAAGCTTGCACTGTGCATAATTTCTCCAATCACAGCCACATAAGCCCATAACTTCTCCTGAATTGTCTGGGTGTCTTGGTGGCTTTCCTCACTCTTCTCCTTCTTGTATCACCAGTTATCCATCTTCATGATGAAGTGGTATAGAGGAGAATTTTATTAAAAAGAAGACCTGAAAGTTTAGCTACAAATTGCCAGAAGGTACATCTGAGATGCAAGCCTGGATTTGATCTGTTTTGGTGAAAGAAAATCCTTGTCTGCTCTACTCCCATATGAAGCTAAGAGTAGTGATGCAAAATGCAAAGCTTGCACTGTGCACAATTTCTCCAATCACAGCCACATAAGCCCATAACTTCTCCTGAATTGTCTGGGTATCTTGGTGGCTTTCCTCACTCAGTTTTTGAGAACTGTCTACTTCATGCAGATTTACCACTGAGTGTCATATTATTTGTATTTCTTCATAATTGATGTAAATAAAGTCCAAAACATATTCAGTGGCAGCTTCACCATCAGAGAGCCTCATCCACAACGACCACAAAAGACTCCAAGCTGTCACTGATGTTAAAGGGGGTATGTAAACCTTTGATCAGGTTCATTTGGGTAGTTTCAATCAATCAATCAATTGTATTTATATAGCACCAAATCACAACAAACAGTTGCCCCAAGGCGCTTTATATTGTAAGGCAAGGCCATACAATAATTACGTAAAAACCCCAACGGTCAAAACGACCCCCTGTGAGCAAGCACTTGGCGACAGTGGGAAGGAAAAACTCCCTTTTAACAGGAAGAAACCTCCAGCAGAACCAGGCTCAGGGAGGGGCAGTCTTCTGCTGGGACTGGTTGGGGCTGAGGGAGAGAACCAGGAAAAAGACATGCTGTGGAGGGGAGCAGAGATCAATCACTAATGATTAAATGCAGAGTGGTGCATACAGAGCAAAAAGAGAAAGAAACACTCAGTGCATCATGGGAACCCCCCAGCAGTCTAAGTCTATAGCAGCATAACTAAAGGATGGTTCAGGGTCACCTGATCCAGCCCTAACTATAAGCTTTAGCAAAAAGGAAAGTTTTAAGCCTAATCTTAAAAATAGAGAGGGTGTCTGTCTCCCTGATCGTTTCTGTTGTTATTATGATTTCAAAAGAGTAAACACTGTTGTTTGCCAATAAATGGCTTCACCCAACCACTCAACATGAGCGAAAAACAAAGTTTTTGTGTTATCATTCATATTCTCTGAAAAATGGGCAAAAAAATAAAACTTCTGCCAGGGTATGTAAACTTTTGAGCACAACTATGTTTTTTTTCGCAGAGGTTTCATCATTAAAGTATCTGAATAACACAAATTCCACTTTAAATTGAAGATGAATGTCCAGATTCCTGTTAAAAAAAAAAGAAAAAAAAAAAAAAGAGAAATATCGCTCCAAAAGGTATAATAAAAAGTACAATCAAAGAAAAGGTGAACAATGAATTCCTCGAAGAGCTGACAAAATGTACAAAAGGGGCCCACACTGGGTCTGTATTTCTCAATAAGTGAGTTAACAGGATAACATCTATGTAAAATTTTCAAAGACACTTCACGCACCTTATTTGAAATGAAAAAAAAATCTGTGCAAAAGACCATGTTTTTTTCCCAGTCAACATTGTAAGTTATTCCAGAAAAAAAAAAAAAAAAAAAAAAAAAACAGATGCCAGTTTACAAACAATATTTCTATTAATTAATTCTTAGATACACTTATTGTTTGTCTTTGTACTCAGAAAAGGATCAGCATTTCCTATTCACAACTCTGAGAAAGGATTCTGAATGGTACAGCTATTGGTGGTGAGATAAGGGATTTAACACCAGATGGAATGGCATCAAACACAATAGCATATTCTTTTGGAGGCACTGGTATATTGAACTTAGCTAGAAAATCACCTTAAGAGCAAAGATGACCACCTTTATTAAACAGCTGACGAAGTATTTGTGTGGTGAGAAGTTATGTTTATATACCAAGGACCAACTTAAAAGTAATTGTTTATGAAAGTTTGATAGGTTAACTGGAAGCTTACTTATGTTATAATTACATCTCAAAATAAAATTTAACCCTCCTATGGCTTCAAAAATATGTGTTGATATAAAGTTCCACAAAGAATTAGGATTTGCCATATACCTTTTGATCCATTTAATTTTGAAGGTGGAATGTAAAGTATGAAAATCTAAAACGTTAAAAGCAGCCAGCATTAAGCTTGTTGACCATTACATTTTTTCAAATAAGATGACATCTTTTTTTCCAAATAAAATCAAAAAGAATCTATCAATTTTAGTACATAAATCTTTAGACATGTCAAAAGTGGAGCTAGTATAGACAAGTCTAGAGAGACCCTCTGCTTTTGAAAGCAGGATTCACCCAGTTATGGTCAAATGTCTTTGAAGCCATAGATTAAATCTTTGTTGGACAGTAGAGATCACGTTTTCTGTCATTCTTGAAGATTGGTCTTTAACAATGATAACATATATTTAACTTTAGACTTAACAGGAATTCCAGAAATTTCAATATCACTGCATGACTTAACAGGAAGCAATTCACATTTAATAAGGGACGTCCCTGAAAAAGACGTTGCTTGGATGGCAGCATGTGTTGCTCCAAAACCTGGATGTACCTTTCAGCATTGATGGTGCCATCACAGATGTGTAAGTTGCACATGTCATGGGCACTAACACACCCCCATACCATCACAGATGCTGGCTTTTGAACTTTGCACTGGTAACAATCTGGATGGACTTTTTCCTCTTTTGTCCAGAGGACACGATGTCCATGATTTCCAAAAACAATTTGAAATGTGGACTCATCTGACCACAGCACACTTTTCCACTTTGCATCTGTCCATTTTAAATGAGCTCGGGCCCAGAGAAAGTGGTGGTGTTTCTGGATGTTGTTGATGTATGGCTTTCACTTTGCATGGTAGAGTTTTAACTTGCACTTGTAGCTGTAGCGACAAACCGTGTTAACTGACAACAGTTTTCTGAAGTGTTCCTGAGCCCATGCGGTACAATCCTTTACACAATGATGTCGGTTTTTAATGCAGTGCCGCCTGAGGAATCGAAGGTCATGGCCATACAATGTTGGTTTTCAGTCTTGCCGCTTACGTGTAGAAAGTTCTCCAGATTCTCTGAATTTTCTGATTATATTATGGACTGTAGATGATGGAATCTCTAAATTCCTTGCAACTGAACATTGAGAAAAATTGTTCTTAAACTGTTGGACATATTTTTCACACAGTTGTTCACAGAGTGGTGATCCTGGCCCCATCTTTGCTTGTGAACGGCTGAGCCTTTTGGGGATGCTCCTTTTACACCCAATCATGACACTCACCTGTTTCCAAACAGGTGTTCTTTGAGCATTCATCAACTTTCCCAGTCTTTTGTTGCCCCTGTCCCAGCTTTCTTGAAACGTGTTGCAGGCATTCATTTCAAAATGAGCAAATATTTGCACAAAAACAATTAAGTGTATCAGTCTGAACATTAAATATCTTGTCTTTGTGGTGTATTTAATTGAATATAGGTTGAAGAGGATTTGCAAATCATTGTATTCTGTTTTTATTTACATTTTACACAATGTCCTAACTTCATTAGAACTGGGGTTGTAGTAAAACCCATGTTACTTGGATACATATTAATAGAGGAATTTGGTTTATTTTCAAAGATAACCTGGAGGAAAGTCAGCAACAGCAGGCTTAGCATCCAGCAAGCTCAAACTTCATGATTTAAGTCTTGCCGGTGTGCTGACTCCTGCTATTTTGTAACATTGCACAAGAGCATCAGGAGTGATGAACTCGCATGCAAATCCTCTATAACAACAACAAATTGGCCTTGATGTTGCGATACTTTCAAGAAAGGGGAGTGGGGGGTTCCCTTGTTATTAAATTTAGTTTGTCCAAACAAACTTTCTCTAATATGATAGCTTAACAGTACCAAGTCATCTGCAAGACTGCAGGTTCGCACTTTATGGCACACCTTTACAAACAGAATCTGACAAAAAGCACAAACTAAAAGCCTACAATACAACACATACACTTAGATGTACTATAAAACATGAGGAACTCTTGAGAAATGTCCAATGTGTGTGTTCAATTTAGTGCTTTATGGTACACATGTCCTTGGCTGAATGCTCTTCTATGCTTTTACTCAAGTACCTGCAAATATTTCAGCAAACTGAAGGAGAGAAGGGAGTCATGAACAAGTACAGAAAGCAATATCTTTTGTAATTTTTAGCTGAGTTTATGGATTGATTTGGGGAGACAGTACAAGCTCCCTGGATGTAACTCCAGTTATATATATGTTATGAAATTTCTATTGAGGTGTTTTTCATGTATTGCTGTGCCATACATGTGACAAGACCCAGCATCTCAGAATGTCACCTGTGCATGTCCACATACCTGCAGACAGAAAAGCTCAGGTTTGCCTTTAGTCTAACCTTAAGATGTTTCTCCTTTTTCTTACGCACATCCTCCCACTCATTGACAATTCGACCCCAGCAAATCCATGTGTCTTCCTCCAGGTGAGAGAAGTTAGAGGAGGCGGAGGAACTGGACACGAGTGAAGATCCACTATTTCGTCTTGATCCATTCATGGATCGAAGTGACTTACTATCAGTCTCCAGCAGCCTGCAGAGGCAAGACAGAACAATGTACTGTTAATATATCAGGAACTGTACCAGGTGTTGGTAGTATAAAAATCTAGTACCAAGAACTACTGACTCACTGCTCATATCGGGCCTAATGATTGTCTTTCATCATCAACACAAGAAAGACAATGCCGTGCTGAAGACAAAAACTGAAAGCAATGATACAGTTACTGCAAGCAAGTAGATGACACCAAATTCTGTTGACTTGAACACTGGTCTGTTTTTTTTTGTAATCTGTGTTTTCCATCAGGTAATCTTGCACTCAAGCAGTGTATCAGTGTGTCACAGAGGGCAGCCTGATCAAGGGTCAGTGTGCAGAAGAAGGGAAAAAAAAGAAGCTGTGTACACCAGCTTGGGCAGCACAGAGGAACCTGTGGTCAATGCATAAAGGATCAGAAACTTGATCTCGGAAAAAAAAAACGTAGCAGGCTCTGCACTGGAGCTAGTGATGTCACTGAGCATACTCCCAGAAGTGCTAGGGTTACAGCCAAATTTGGGTTGAGAGAAAGGATATTAAATATACAGTTAAACACACCAGCTTACAAGACAGTTTCTTCTATTGTTTTTAGTGGAAATACTTCAGAAAAATTTGCATACATTTATGTTTTTTGATCACTGAAGCAATTCATTATTGTCCATGCCATTATACAATCAATGACATTAAACGACTTTTCTTTTTAATCACAAACACATACGTGAAAAGAAAGAGCTGCTGAAAACCAGTTGAGCTAACTGAAGAGAACTCTTAAAAAAGTTTTTAAATATGCTGCTCTTTTAAATGCTGCTTTTTAAATACTTGATAGGCAGTGGACTCAAGAGGACTTTTCATCAGGTTTTTCATCATCCAAGATGGTAGTAAGCACACGCCCACATTTATATCGCTCGGTGATATCGCTCTGCTAGTAGCACGCTAGCTACCTGGAGCTGCTGCGGCCGCCAAAATCACCTTCATCAGGGCCACGGAGTCGTCGAGGCCTGACCAAATCGGTTGTACCGCCCATTTGCTGCTGGATCTACTAGCTGTTGTTGTAGGTGCCATAGCCGGAGCCATAGAGTCCCACCAGCCACTCACTGCTGAAGCAGCTAGCTGTTGTTGTAGCTGACATAGCTGGAGTCATCAAAACCAGCTGGCCCTCTTATCGCTGGTGCTGCTAGTTGCCATTGTAGCCAGTATCACCGGAGTTGTCCAGGCCAGCTGGGCCACTTGCTGCTGGAGCCGCGAGCTGCTCCCTTTGGCTTCATGGAGACCTGCCAGCCTGCTTGTTTGCCCACTCTCTTGCCGAAACCTGCTTAACTGTAACTGCTGGCCCAACAGTTGCTGGTGTTTGCTGGTCACTGGTGTTGGGACGCTGTCAGCTGTGGATCACTGGGGATGGTCTGTAACACAGCTAACACAGCCATTAGCTGTGATTCAAACATCTTTGTGTTGTGTAATTAATTTTTTTCTCACCCTTCTTGCTCAGTTTATATTCTGCAACCAGTGACAGTAACAACAGCAACAGTAATGTCCTCGTGCTGTGTAATTTGATTAATTTTTTTCCTCCTCCTCTTCCCCATTGGCCTTGGCATCCTTTATTTAAATGTGAGGAGTCTGCTTCCTAAGATTGATTTAATATGAATCTGAGAACAAACAACAGAACCTGATATCCCCGTACTGTCTGAAACTTGGCTGAGAAAATCAGTCTCAAATTCCAATATTGCTATCAACAACTACAATGTTTTTCGTTGTGATCTTCCCAGCAAAGGCAGAGGTGTAGCCATTTATGTAAAGAACAGGTTTAACGTGACTCTCCTCTCCTCTGTTTCGGTTATCAAACAATTTGAACTTCTGGCATTGAAACCTGAATTCCAGCAAGAACAGTGCTTCACAGTCATGGGCTGTTACAGCTCCCCCTCAGCCTGCCAGTGAGGCTCTAAGCTTGATAAAAAATTGTATCTTATGGCTAAACCCTGGTGAGCTTGTGTTCATGGGGGATCTAAACAATGACTGGTTGTCTTCAGCCCCAGACAGCCTAAAATCAATGTGTGATTCACTGAATCTAAATCAGCTTATTGACAGGCCAACTCTGCCCAATATCAAACACCCTTCCAGATTGGCGTTCCTTGATTTAATAATAAACTCCCCCCATAAATATCCTGAAGTCTGGGTTTTCGGGAATGCTCCGAGTGATCATTGTGTGACAGCAGTAGTCAGGGACACCAAACTACCCAAAACCAAACCACGAATTGCACTTTAATTTTTCCGAGCATGCCATAAAATGGATGGCATCTTATTTATCAAACAGAAAATAAGCCACCATGGTTGATGCAATTAAATCCCTTTACTTAGATTGTGCACCAGGAGTCCCCCAATGATCTATCTTGGGACCCATTTTATTTTCATTATCCATTAATGACCTACCAAATGTTTGTAAGGGTGTAGACATACAACCTTATGCTGATGATGCGGTAACCTACACAAGTGCAAGATCACCTGAGGCAGCAGCTCAAATTGTTACGTCAGTCCTAAATTATATTCAAAACTGGCTTAACGGATCGGGTCTGCAATTAAACATACAGAAAACTGTTTGTATGTATTTTTCTAAAAAGGCTTCCAATAGTGAGCGCTCCAATGTACACACTGGAGATGATGAACTACAGTTAGTCAAAGAAGTCAAATATTTGTGAGTGTTGCTGGACTCAACACTTTCCTTCAAAAATCATGTTAAAATGATAACTAAAATAATCAAATATAATGTGTCTAACTTCCACTATATAAGAAGGTCAATGACAGATGAGGCTGATATGATGTTTTTGCACTGTAAGATTTTTTTTCTCATGTAGGTTACTGCATAACCAGCTGGTCTCTGACTGGCGTGACAATTCTAAAACCAAACGAAAGGCTTTACAAAATATACAAAATCTTACATGGGTTGGCTCCTCCACCTCTTACAAACTATATTAAATATAGAACAACTGGTCTGAGGGTCACCAGGGCTATAAGTAGAGGGGACTGTGAAGTGTCTGTGAGAAAAACAGCTTTTGCACAAAATGTCCTGTCCTACAAAGACAGTGTCCAATGGAATGCTTTGCCACCCTACAGTGAGGGAGGGTACAAGCTTTAAAGCTTTCCAAAGTCACATAAAGGAGTGGCTCAGGTCAAATCAAAAATGTAATCATTATGAACTCAGTTGCAGAAACTAAGAAGAACCCTAGGGAAATGTGCAATGCATTACAGTACTTTATAAGTTATTGTTTTTAAAATATACAAATGTATGAAATTGGACTTACAATTTAATTAATGTATTCCAATTGAATTGTAATTATAGTGATTTTGTAGCTTTTTAATTTTTTTTATATTTTATATCTGTGCGCCCTCCTTTGCATGAGTTTGTGTAAGAGACCCGTTCATGCTCTGACCAAGTTGGTGCCTGTGTCCTCTTGTTTCCTGTCTCTTGTCCAGTCTTGTCACTGTAGTAGTTAGTGACCCCCATGTAATGTAGTCTGTTGTTGTTCCTGTGACATTTTGTGTATTCTTATTGAAAACTGTTTATTAATTTTTATAGGGATCTGAATCTTACAACAAATCACGATTCAATTTGATTCCGATTGTTGGGGTGACGATTTGATTCAGAATCGATTTTTGATTCAAAGAGCTCTGAGAAATAGTTATATTACTTAAAAAATGTTTATGTTTAAGAAAATGCAGCATTACAAGGTTAATCAAGTGATTCTAAAGATGTAAATTTACTTATCTGCTT
Organism: Thalassophryne amazonica; assembly: GCF_902500255.1. Taxonomy (NCBI): domain Eukaryota; kingdom Metazoa; phylum Chordata; class Actinopteri; order Batrachoidiformes; family Batrachoididae; genus Thalassophryne; species Thalassophryne amazonica. The sequence goes on from NC_047112.1 coordinate 113,687,990, forward strand.
TGCTCGTTCAGAGTTGGCTGGCGGTTTAGTGAAGTGATGGAGTGTGCGCTGGTCAGTAGTCGTCAGAGACCGCTGCTCCACTTATTTTAGATCCGGGTGATGGCGTAGCATGTGGGCTTGTGGATTTGAAGTGTTTCGGAAGTAGTTGACTTTCATTTTGCAGACTGCATAAGTCATGTCAAGTAAAGCATATAATAAAATTCAAAATGCGCCCAAACATTTGCCTTCAGCAAAGACGGTGCTGGCTGAAGTAGCTCTTCGTCCGCCATGCTAAGCTGCAGCTCACAAATGTTTAAGACTTTATTGATCTCACAGTGGAGAAATTCACATTATGTCAGCTCTTTAAAAAAAAAAAACACACACACACACAAGATGAGTGTGAGTGGAGGAAAATGAAGCACACCAAACCCTCCCCTCGCGGGGACGCTGCAGTACAGAAGCCACTGCCCGACAAACAGTACATGCAGCGAGTAAGTAAGAAAATGTTTTAAAAAAATGCTTTTTAAAAATCGATTCTTGGACATTTTGGATAGATTCAGAATCTTAATAAATAAGAATCGCGATTCGGACGTGAATCGATTTTTTTCCGGCACCCCTAAATTTTTACATCACTTTGTCAGGGACTACAGATGGAAATTAGCCTATGGCTATAATCTGACATATTTACATATTCATATGTTCATTAATATGTGCTGTCCCTTTTAAATAAATGAAATAATAATAAAAGAAACTTCAAACATTTTTGCAAACAGGCTTTCTTAAGCCTGGGTCCCACCGAATAATGAAGGATGAAGAAGGAGCCACGCATGGGTGTGTCAGGGATTATTCGAAGAATGACCCACATTTTCATCTATCATGTATCCACTATGAAGGTGCCTCTAAGTGCCTCTGTACCCTACATGTGCCATGTAGCAGCCTCTAGTGAGCCACGACCGACCGGTCATTAGAGCCTCGAATGGCTCGCATCAGCCACACTAAGTCACGTAGCACCGTGATAATGCCATGTTGGCGCACGTTTAGGCATGGGTTTGGTCCAAATCTCCAGCCCTCCCACACCTGGTCCCTTTAAAGTGTGGGTTTTCAATTCACGGATTCACAGCAGCATTTAAAGATGCCACATTTTTTAAATGCAGTCCAAAAATAGACACTCCAGTACAGTCCAGTGGTTGTGCTCTGTGCGTCAGGCTGCTGTCCACCTGTAATGGACCAGACCAGCTAGAACCGAACCACAAACCTGGAGAGCCGCCTCTGTGCCCCTCACTGGCTCCGCGGCTCGCTGGCTTTATTTCTTCTGCGGCTTTAAATACACAAACTGTGATCCCACTATAAACTTGATGTTTGTCCGTTTATTTCTGCAAAATTGCTCTTTTGCGCGCATGCTGCTGTTGTCCTTTCATGGAGAGCCGCCTCTGTGCTGTTTCTAACTGGCTTCCTTTCCATCCGTGGCTTGGTGGCTTTATTTTTTCCCTGGCTTTAAACACAGTCATTTTTACACCGTGATCACTTTTAACTTTGTGTTCGTCCGTTTATTTCTGCAAAATCGCTCTTTTGCACGCGCCGTTACATGATCTGTCTAAAATCGAGTGGAATTGAATATCTCTCCAAGCTGATGTTGAGCTGGCCTGGTAGTTTTTCTATAATGAAATAGTGAAACCAATAAATAAAGATGCCCCACTACATAAATTCAGATTTAAGGGACAGGACAATCCTTGGTTTTCTTCCTGAACCTGGAAACATTTTAAAAGAAAGGGACCATGCCTGGTAAAGGGCACGGGAAACTAAAACAGAGGTTGACGGGATAACTTTTCGTCAGCTCCGTAACACATGCACCTTCCTAATTAAGAAGGCTAAATCCAACCCCCCCCCCCCCCCCCCCCAAATTGCGAGATCTCCTTCCGGTGTTATGCATTCTAGTGAGTTTCCCAATTTCCTGGTCAAACATTCCATACATTTGACCGATAAACGTGCCATGTCGGATCACTTTAATGAACATTTCATTAAAGCGGGACATTTGTTCAATTCCCTCAACACTGGCCCTAAAAAAAAATTGCTTAAAATAGCGAACCTGCTGGAGTAAGATGTCCTCCTATTGATTGTCCATTTCAGTTCAAACCTGTGTGCCTCTGAGGTCTGCAGTGCGTTGAAGATGCTGGAGTCCTTATGACTAGAATACATTTTTTTCTAAAATCGGCTGCAGACCTGATTGCCAAGCTTTTAACTGCCATGTTTAATTTGAACCCAAGCTTGAACAAACTCCTGAAAGTCTCTAAATCTGCCATTGTTGTACCACTGCTAAAAAGAGGTGAACCTTCGAATGTGAACAATTACAGACCTATTTCAAATTTATGTGTTTTGGCAAGATTATTGGAAAAGTTGGTCTGTGATCAACTGAAGGACTTCTTAGAATCAAATAACATTTTAAACCCTTTCCAGTCTGGTTTTAGGAAGTAACACAGTACCACAACTGCTACCCTAAAACTTTTAAATGACATATTTGAGGCATTGGATTCTAAAACATTTTGTGTCAGACTATTTCTTGATCTCTCAAAGGCATTTGATACCGTGGATCACAGTCTCTTTAGAAATTCTTTACAAACAGGTGTCTCTACACTTGCGGTCTCTTGGTTTGCAGACTATTTGGCTAGCAGGACTGCGTGTGTACAGATGGCTGGTGTCAACTCTGCCTTCCTCAAGGAAAGAAAAAGTGTTCCTCAAGGCTCAGCCTTGGGACCTATCTTGTTCACACTTTATACTACTGACCTGTGTATAAATTTATCCAACGTGTCATTAGCATACAGATTATACAGATGGTAATCTGTATGCTGATGACACTGCTATCTATTGCTGCTCAAACTCTGACACAGGTATGTGAATTCTTGCAGTCCGACTTTGATGTGGTCCAGAACCATCTAGAGAAATTCAAACTAGTCTTGAATGCAGAAAATTTAAAGTAATGTTTTTTCTAAATCACCTGTTTCCTTGGAGAACATACCATCAATCAAAACTGTCCAAGGTAATGTTCTTGAGCTAGTCAGCAGCTATAAGTATTTGGGATTGACTACTGACATGGAGCCCTCTTTTCATTTTAAACACTTGATCTCCAAAATAAAGGTGAAGCTAGGCTTCCTTCACAGAAACAAGTCATGCTTCTCCTTAAGTGCGTGGAAACTCCTGATAACTGCTACCTTCCTGCCCTTATTGCACGATGGCGATGTTGTGTATAGGTGTGCCTCAACCAGTTGTCTACAGTCCTAGACCCTGCTGTATCATTGTGTCTTGAGATTCATCACTTGTGGTAGCCACCTCACCCACCACTGTGAGTTGTATGCAAAGGGGGCATGCCCTCTTTGTCTGTTAGGCGATATACACATGGGATGATTCTGGTTACAAAACTCTTATTGGTCTGGTTCCGGACCATTTATCCAGTTTACTGCAGAGATCTGAAAGCTGTTATGCTCTGCGCTCGAATGACATGTTATGCTTTTGTGTACCTCATGTCCGCATTGAAGCAGGAAAGAATGCCTGCAGTTGTTCAGCTCCCTCTGATTGGAACATTCTCCAATCCAAACTGGAACTGTCCAGACTGACTTCCTTGAACACCTTCCGCTCTATTTTACGAGATTGCGATTGGGATTCTTTTGCTTAATGGCCATGATTCTAAATCTAAATCTGTTTGAGACTTTACACCGTGTGCAGTGTTATTATGGCCAAGATGGTTGTATTTTATTCATCACCAACGTTCTCATGTTGATGTTAACTTGTCCATTATGACGTGTGTGACTGCCTTTCTTGGCCAGTTCATCCTTGCAAAAGAGGCTTCAATCTCAGTGGGTTTCAACATGGTTAAATAAAGGTTATTGTTATTATTATTATATTTAGTGCTGCTAGAATGAACTGATACAGAAGGTGGCAGCAATGCAACAATAAGGATGCCGGCTGCCATTAAATGCCACAGAAAAAGAGAGGGTGTGTTTGGTTTATATCACAGGAATGCATTTTTAAGTTGAAATGCATTTCTGCATTCACAAAATGCTTCAAGAAACCACAAAAAATCCATAAATATACTTAATTTACTCACATTTGTTGTTCGTCTGGGTAAATCGTCAGACTCGGACCCACTGATTATGCAGCTAATCTGGTATCCTCAACGGAGCGTGCATTTGATTTATCAAAATCAGAATCACCTTTATTGTCATTGTAATTTGCATTGCAACAAGATTTGAGTGCAACTCCAAAAAGGCGCTTTCCGTGGTGCGAGTAATTTTTAGCCAAATAAAAGATAATAAAATTTAACAATAAATTGTTCAGAATATATGTACAACTAAATAAACACAAGATAAAGTAAATTAAAATAAAATATGGACCAAGTAAAATGTAAAACGAGAATTATATACAACTGTGGAATCATATTGCACGGGAATATTGCACATGGTTTATAGATATTGCACAAGAAACTTGAAAGGGGCGGATTAGAGCGATTTGTTTTTGTTCAGTGCAGTGATCGGTCTGGGGAGAAAGCTGTCACTGAGTCTGTTTGTCCTAGTTTTGATTGACCTATACCGTCAGCCGGAGGGTAGTAGGTCAAACAGGTGGTTACTGGGGTGGGATATGTCCTTGCAGATGCTGGCAGCTCTGCTGACGTAGCGAGAGCTGGCAATGTCTTCCAGGCTGGGCAGAGAGCAACCAGTGATCCCCTGAGCCGTTTTGATCACTCTCTGCAGCACTCTCCTGTCTGCTCTTGAGCACCCCCCGTACCACACTGTGATGCAGTACGTCAGGATGCACTCGATGGTGGCTCTGTAGAACAACACCAGCAGCTTCTCCTCCAGATTGTTTCCCCTGAGCACCCTCAGGAAGTGGAATAACTGCTGGGCTTTCTTCACCACCACTGTGGTGTTGGCAGTCCAGGAGAGGCTGTCAGAGAGCTGCACTCCCAGGAACCTGGTGGAGCTGAACCTTTCCACACAGTCCCCATGGATGTAGAGCAGGGCTGGGTCAGCCCTGTTCTTCCTGAAGTCCAGGATTATTTCTTTTATTTTTGTGGTGTTCAGCGGCAGGTTGTTAGCTGAACACCACGCTGTCAGTCGATTTACCTCGTCTCTGTAATCAGACTCATCCCCCCCCGAGATGAGCCCAATCACGGTGGTGTCATCCGCAAACTTTATGATGGTGTTTGTGGGATGGGTCGGGAGAGCAGTCGTGTGTGTAAAGGGTGAACAGGAGGGGGCTCAGTACACAGCCTTGAGGGGAGCCGGTGCTGAGTGTGATGGTGGAGGAAAGATGGGGGCCAAGTTTCATGGACTGTGGGCGGTTTGTGAGGAAGTCGTTGATCCACTGGCTGCTGGGGTGGGAATTCCCAGATGTGTCAGTTTCTGGACCAGGATCTCTGGGATGATGTGGTTGAAGGCAGAGCTGAAGTCCAGGAAGAGCATCCTCACATAGCTCCCCTGGTGCTCCAGGTGGCTCAGCGCGGTGTGGAGAGCTGTGGTGATCGCGTCCTCTGTGGAGCGGTTTGCCCTGTAGGTAAACTGGTGGGGGTCCAGAGTGGGAGGTAGACAGGCTCTGATGTGCTTATAGCACAGGAGCGCATTTCTGCATTCACAAAATGCCTCACAAAATCACAAAAGAAAAAAAATGCATAAAAGTACTTAATTTACTCATATGCTGTCAGTCTGGGTAAATCTTCGGACTCGTTCCCATTGTGCAGCTAATCTCGTTTCCTTAGTGCAGCGTGCGCGAGACATAAACAAGCGTGTTTTCGTTATGGCGAGTGGTCGGAGCTATCGCCGACTGCCGGCTAGTGCCAGCGTAATGTGAATTCAAGAATAACCGATAAGGGAATCGTTAAGCAAAAAAGCTGTTGATATCAGTGGATCAAATTAATTCTTACTGATTCTTAACAGGAACCAGTTTTCGATACCCATCCAGAATGGTGATAGTGCAGTTTATGTGGCAGGGAGGGAAATTCGTCAAGTTGAGACTGTGGCCTGTTTCCACATATGTGTCCATAACAATCATAGAGGGATACACTTTTTACACTTAATACCCATTACTACACTGGATGACATTAAAATTGAGGACGGCCCACTGGCTGTTCCTGCAATACAAAATATTTTGTGTTTGCTACCTACAACCTGCGTGGAATCTCCTAAACCTAATTTTAGGCATCTTATGTATGCTACTCTAGAACTACCCCAAAATCCCAACAGTCCAATTGTTAACCCCACTGAGGTCCTTAGTTTGGGTCTCATTAACATAAAGTCACTATACTCAAAATCATTGTTGATTAAAGATCTAATTATGGAACACCATTTAGATATGACTGGTTAATTTGAAACCTGGCTTAAATCTACTCCTGCCCTCCCCTTAAATGAGCCCTGCCCACCAGCATACACATTTAGTCACGTCCCTGAAAATACAGTGAGGAAAATAAGTATTTGAACACCCTGTGATTTGGCATGTTCTCCCACTTAAAAATCATGGAGGGGTCTGAAATTTTCATCTTAGGTGCAAGTCCACTGTGAGAGACATAATCCAAAAAAAAAAAAAAAAAAAAAAATCCGGAAATCACAATGTATGTTTTTTTTTATTTATTTGCATGTTACTGCTGCAAATAAGTATTTCAACACCTGCCAATCAGCAGAAATTCTGGCCCTCAAAGACCTGTTAGAAGCACCTATTTGAGGTTGTTAGCTGTATAAAGACACCTGTCCACGCCACACAATCATTAAGACTCCAACTACTAACATGGCTAAGACCAAAGAGCTGTCCAAAGACACCAGAGACAAAATTGTAGACCTCCACAAGGCTGGAAAGGGCTACTGCCAAGCAGCTTGGTGAAAAAAGATCAACTGTTGGAGCAATTATTACAAAATGGAAGAAGCTAAACATGACTGTCAATCTCCCTCGGACTGGGGCTCCATGCAAGATCCCACCTCGTGGTGTATCAATGGGGGGTGTTTTTCTGCACATGGGACAGGACGACTGCACTGTATTAAGGACAGGATGACCGGGGCCATGTATTGCGAGATTTTGGGGAACAACCTCCTTCCCTCAGTTAGAGTATTGAAGATGGGTCGTGGATGGGTCTTCCAACATGACAATGACTCGAAGCACACAGCCAGGATAACCAAGGAGTGGCACTGTAAGAAGCATATCAAGGTTCTGGAGTGGCCTAGCCAGTCTCCAGACCTAAACCCAATAGAAAATCTTTGGAGGGAGCTCAAACCCCATGTTTCTTAGCAACATCCCAGTAACCTGGCTGATCTAGAGAAGATTTGTATGGAGGAATGGGCCAAAATCCCTGCTGCAGTGTGTGCAAACCTGGTGAAAAACTACAGGAAACATTTGACAGCTGTAATTGCAAACAAATGCTACTGTACCAAATATTAAGGTGTTGAAATACTTATTTGCAGCAGTAACATACAAATAAATAAATAAATTAAAAGAAAAATCATACATTGTGATTTCTGGATTTTTTTTTTTTTTTTTGTTAGATTATTTTCCTCACTGTACAAAGCAAGGCGGGGGTGAGGATCTAATTTACAAATCTAGTTTACTAGCTGTTGGGGTTCTAAAATATAATTCCTTTTAACATCTGATTCTCCACTCTGCCCAGAATACTACGTATAGTCAAGATCAGAAGAATAAAAGTCAACCGTGCTACTTTGTCATGGGAGATCTGCCGTTTGGTATGTTTATGTATTTTGGGTCAAGGATGACGTCCACCAAAACAGAGCCTTGATAGGACAAATATTTTTGGAGAAACTACAGATATTAGCTAACAACACTGAACAATAGACATTGATAAATGCAGTCAAGACTCACACTCTATTCCAGCAGCGGGCAATAAATCTATATATTAAAAGCAAAGTGGTGTCCGTACGTGTACACGTACATGCATGACTTTATTTAGTAAGTTCAATGTAAGTACATAATATCATTGTAAATATGTTAAAAATACACAGATGACACAAGAAAGTGAAAACACTTATTTCCCTTGTAGTCTATTTAAAAAACACCCAACAAAATAGAAGTAATTATAAAATAACAATACTGATGATAATAATAATGATAAAAATAATAGCGTGTACGAGGTCTATTAGAAAAGTATCCGACCTTATTATTTTTTCAAAACCCATATGGATTTGAATCACGTGTGATTACATCAGACATGCTTGAACCCTCGTGGGCATGCGAGAGTTTTTTCACGCCTGTCGGTTACGTCATTCGCCTGTGGGCAGTCTTTGAGTGAGAAGTCGCCCACCCTCTCGTCGTTTTTTTCATTGTTTAGGAATGGCTCAGAGACTGCTGCTTTGTTTGATCAAAATTTTTTCAAAACTGTAAGGCACAGCTGAGTGGACACCATTCGATAAATTCAGCTGGTTTTCGGTAAAAATTTTAACGGCTGATGAGAGACTTTGGTCTGGTAGTGTCGCTTTAAGGATGGCCCACGGCGCCTGATGGCGATCTGTGCTTCGAGGCAGCAGCGTCTCGCCGTTTCAAGTTGAAAACTTCCACATTTCAGGCTCTGTTGATCCAGTAAGTCGTCAGAGAACAGAGAACTTTCAGAAGAAGTCGGCATGAGGCGTTTATTCGGACACTCCATTGTTAACGGACATTTTGTAATGAAGGAACGTGCGGGCAGAGTCGCATGTCGGGCCGGACCCGACTGCGGGGGGTCGCGACAGGAAAAACACCTCCATTGGAAACCTTAACGGGCAAGTTAGAACATGCCCAAGCTGTTAAACAATTTCTCAGTTACTCACTTGTTGAAAGCCATCAAAAGCCGCCTGAATTTTACAAATGGTTTTCAACACGGAGGTGTTTTTCCTGTCGCGGCGCACACAGATTTGCCGAGTTGTCACGGAAACGACTCGCGAATTTGCGCGCACATCTTTCATTAAAAAATGTCCTTAAACAGTGGAATGTCCGCATAAAGTCCTCATGCCGCCTCTTCTGAATCTTCTCTGTTCTCTCACGACGTCCTGGGTGAATTAAGCCTTAAATTAGGATGATTTCAGCTCGAAACAGGCCGACAACGGCGCCTGGAAGCGCTGCAGGACGTCCCGCTCCGTGGGAAGTCCTTACACCGACAGAAACACCCCATAATCTCTCATCAGCCGTTAAACTTTTCACCGAAAACCAGCTTAATTTCTCGAATAGTGTCCACTCGGATATTCCTTACAGGTCCAGAAAAATTTTGATAAAGCAACGCGCGCCGTCTCGAGCAGCGTGTGAAACAAAGGAATTCAGCTGACAGGGTGGGACCACATCTCACTCAAGGCCTGCCCACAGGGAAATGATGTCACCGACACGTATGAAAAAACTCACGCATGCGCACGAGGGTTCAAGCATGATTGGTGTAATCTCAATGTCATTCAAATCCATATAGTTTAAAAAAAAAATAAAAGGGTCGGTTTATTATCTAAGAGACCTCGTATGACAACAAGTATCTAAATTTATAAATACATTAAGGCAGTAAATTAACATTAAAAAAATGACATAATTAACAGGAAATAAAAGGGCTGAGTTCTTCTTCTAAAAACTGTTGCGTTCTAAGGTCCTAAAAATATTCTGGACTCACACGCCATTCCAACTCAGAAATTTTGCATAATTTATTACCACCTTTGAAAAATGTCAGCTACCTATTTTCTAAACACTACCCAATCTCGAGCCCGTGGATCCCCATAGCAAAGCACTAGTTATTATTATTAGTATTATCATCAATTTTTATTATTACTTCTATTTTGTCATTTGATTTTGAAATAGTAATGGAAATAAGTGTTTCCACTTTCTTGTGCCATCCATGTAGTTTAACGTATTTACAATTATATTATCCATCCATCCATTTTCTTGCACTTCATCCGAGGTTGGGTCGCGGGGGGCAGCAGCACAAGCAAAGCCGCCCAGACTCCTGATCCACACACACCTCCCCCAGCTCCTCTGGGGGAACCCCGAGGCGTTCCCTAGCCAACTGCGAGACGTAGTCCCTCCAGCGTGTCCTGGGACTTCCCCGGGGCTTCCTCCCGATGGGACGTGACCGGAACACCTCTCCAGCGAGGCGTCTAGGGGGCATCTGAAAAAGATGCCCGAGCCACCTCGGCTGGCTCCTTTCGACGTGGAGGAGCAGCGGCTCAACTCTGAGCTCCTCCCGAGTGACCGAGCTCCTCACCCTATCTCTGAAGGTGCGTTTACACATAACCAAGACGCGTTACGAATGTCATTTTTCTGTCATTCGTGACACATTCCTGACATTCTTAATGTGACTTAACGCATCTGAATAGGTTTCTTAATAGTGCGTGTTGGTGCGTGATATTCTTGATATTCGTGGAGCATGTTTTGCCTGTCAAAAAATCTTCCACGAATGTCACACTCCACCCTCATTTTGTCTCACGCCGTGGAGGTCGCAACTGAGCGTATTGATCCGTCTTGATGAGTATTGATCCTTAATAGAACGTGACAATGTTCGTAGTGGTTCCTGTGATGGTTCTTGGAGCCCAAACTGTCACGCGTTATTACGAAGTGACACGGAAACTGTCAAGTTTTGACATGACTTGTAACGCGGCGTCACATTTCACTGCGCGCCATGACGGATCAGTTTTCTGTCACGTGCGCACAATTAAACTCGGCTGTCATTCCACAGTTCCTGCTGAAGCTCCTCAGGACGCCCATGCAGGTCTTCCACCTGAGCGGGAGAACGAGTCTGAACCAGAGGAGCGAGAGGAGACTCACATGCAGCCAGACATCTCTGCACCTCCTCCAGTCCGACGGAGGAAGAAGCGTACGCACAATTAAACCCTGCTGTACCACAATCAGTTTGATTGCTGACACCAAGTCAGCTAAAAGCCTCATTTCAGTGCTCCTGCAGGTGTTACACCTGCTGCATGTGCCTGAGGTTTGGGGAAATGCGCGAAACGAGAGCCGCATGAAGCCACACATTTGGCTCTGTCCGTCTCCTCCTCCTCCTCTCTGCACCATTCCACGGCACAGAGCACAACTATGCATGCAGTCACAAAGTTCTTCTGAAAAACTGAAGCGATCTGAATTCGGTTGGATGAATATGGGTGTGTGTGTGGAGACAATTCACCTTGTTCACAACGTGACAGAACTTAACGATGCGCTGTTACGTGCGAAACATGCGGAACATTATTCTTGACCGTGCGTAATGGTTCCTGATAATTCTCCAGCAACATGTGCCATTAATTGTAACGTGTGGTAACAGGTTGCAGCAGTTCCTGAGGAGACCTGACGCCTCTGCCCCGAATCATCACATTCGTGATCAACGGCCAAGAACTTCGTGGCATTCGTGACTTGTCGTCATTATGTGTAAACGTAGCATAAGGGAGCACCCAGCCACCCTATGGAAGAAACCCATCTCAGCCGCTTGTACTCGCGATCTTGTTCTTTCGGTCATGAGCCAAATCGCATGACCATAGGCGAGGGTCGGAACATAGATCGATCGGTAAATCAATTTTTTTAATTTGCCCCCCTGCTCAGCTCTCTCTTCACCACCACGGTCCGATACAGCAACCGTATCACTGCAGATGCTGCACCGATCCATCCCTCCTTCTCTCGTGAACAAGACCACGAGATACTTAAACTCCTCCACTTGAGGCAAGGACACTCCACCGATTTTATTTTATACAATTATATTATGTACTTACAAAATAAAATTATGCACACAAACATACACGTACACAAATACCACTTCGCTTTTAACATGCCGATGATTTACTGCCCCGTGCTGGAATGGCGTGCTAGTCCCAAATGTAATTATCAACATCCAATGTTCAGTGTTGTTAGCTAATATCCATAGTTTCTCCAAAAATATTAGTCCTATCAATGTTCCATTTTGGCGGAGTTCATCTTTGACCCAAAATACATAAGCATACCAAACGGCAAATGTCAGCTCCGCAGTTTGTGCGTGATCGAAGTTATATACATGCACACAGAGGCCACTTCACTTTTAATATATTGTGGTGATCTGCGCAGAAGAACAAAAACCAAGCCAGATCTTTTTGCCTTTTCTGCATGTTTCCCCAAGCAAACACACCCACAAACAGAAACAGTCAAACGCAATACACTCCCCACTCATGGTAATGGCAACATGATACTTAACTAAACTGACTAAACCAACTGAACTACAGAAACACAAATCAATAAAACTAACAACACGGTTACCCTAATGAACCACAATAACATTTAAAACTCCAAAAAATGAACTCCCATGGCACATTGCAGGACAATGTTCATTGTTCACTGGTGTTAGCTAATACCGATAATTTCTCCAAAAATATTTGTCCTATCAACTTTGTGTTTATGCAGCGTTCATTATTGACACAAAATACATAAGAATACCAAACGGCAAATGTCAGCTCTCCCTAATGTCAGTTTCTCTGTGATCAAAGTCATACACATGTAGGCACTAACACATGCACACAGAGGCCACTTGGCTATTATAATATAGATTATAATGCTTGGACTTCAGTAGAAAGTGTGCCAATTCAACATGCAGATCCACCTTGAATTTGCTGTGGCGACCCTGAGTGCAAACAAGGGAGCAGCCGAAGGGACTTACTACATTAAAGCAAAATATTAAATGCAATTATGAGAAAAGACTTCTCACCAAAGAATTGTTAAGGCAACATATACCACATATCACAGTTATAATGCTTTAAATTTGCAAAAGAACAAGCCTGCAATAGTATAAGTAACAGAAATAGAACTTTTTACCTTGAAAAATTCATGGTCTGCTCCTCATGTCTAACTTCCTTGCGACCTGAACCACTACATTGGTCTTGTCAATAAATAGTCATGCCTTTATCTGTCTACAGGGTCCAAAGGCCTCAGTGAACACACCAGATCTTGATAAACAATTATGACATACATCACAGTATCTGCAACAAAGCCAAACACCTCCCAAAAATATTTAGCTAAGTATCTGATTTCAATTCAATTCAATTCAATCAATTTTTTTATATAGCGCCAAATCACAACAAACAGTTGCCCCAAGGCGCTTTATATTGTAAGGCAAGGCCATACAATAATTATGTAAAACCCCAACGGTCAAAACGACCCCCTGTGAGCAAGCATTTCATTCATTGTGGCATAGAGAAGTTTGAATCTTCGACTGGACTGGGTTGCTTGACACGAGGATGTTTCGCTTCAAATCGCAGAAGCTTCCTCAGCTAAAATTCTTGCTCTGGAAGTCACCTCAGCCACAGGGCACATTTGCGTTATCACATATGATTTGAACACTGATGGAATAAAAATGTTTCTTATTAACAAAAACAAATTCAACATGTGATGGCACCTTTGTAGCAATATGTGTGCACATTAGGAAAATCTGTGTCGCAGACCGAACGGTCCGCCCCTAAAAACTGGTCCACCCTGCCTCCACTGTGCATGCGTCATTTCGGAGATCAGCCGCTCATCTAAGACAGAGTCTCTTCACCCAAAGTGATCAAACAGATTAATGGGACTATTCACCATCAGATGACAAGGTAAAACCTCTTAAATGATTCTAAAGTCACTTTTAAGCAGAAATAAGGCCATTTCAAGCAGAAGCGAAGCAATACTCTGTGACGCTTTGAAATGACTGAAGCGCAGGGAATGCATCAGCTAGAAGCTCATGTAGCTGTGGCACTCTGATTGCTTCCTTCTTCTTTTATGATGAAATAATGCTGAATTTATGTTAAAATGATTGCTGTACAAAAGCTTCAGATATACCTCACTGAAATAGATGAGTGGAGTGCAGTATTAAGTAGAAATAAGGTGTTAACCTGTGAACCGCAGCTAATGACTCATGCGCAGTGAAGGCAGGGTGGACCGATTTTTAGGGGGGACCGTTCAGTCAGCGACACCAGCTCTCGCTGCAAATTGCACTTTAATGTTAGAATGCGATGTACCTGGATGACATTCAGATGATTACGTTCCACACAGCTGGCATGGCTCAAGATTGTCTGGCACTAGGGTTAGGTATCAAAAACCGGTTCTCTTCAGGTATCGTTAAGAAATGATTCGATCCACCGACATCAATAGCCTTTTTGCTTAACGATTCCGTTATTGGTCCTTCAGAGCGGCCGCTGTTTTTGGGGGTGTTTGTTGGGAAAATGATCATTTCTCTATGTTGATTACAGACCCTGCAGTGGGTCTGTAATCAACCGTTTCTGCAGAGTGGCTCTACTTTGAACCTTGAACCAATGAAGCAGTACTTCAATCTGCTGGTTCGATGATTTATTGCTTCGCTCCTCTTCAGAAGCGGTAACTCCGCTTCTTAACCTCTCTCAGAGCCATTATAATACACCAATCATGAGTCACTTTTGTGCGGATTAAAGTGACTAACTGGGACTCCTGTCTTGTTGCAAGAAAAACAAGAATCGTCCTCTGTTCCATTGCTCCAAACGTTGCACCGCTCTTTGCTGAGTCTAGAGTCCGGTCAGAATTAATAACTTCAACGCAAATCGCCCTTTCAAATCAAATGACACCTCTTTCCAAATGTTGTAATACAAACAATAAACTGCAATCGATCAAAATGCAGACGACTCCAGCAGCCGTCTGAGTTCAGCTCAGATATATGGAGAGACATTCATGCCAAAATGTCTGAAAGGAAATGCTTTTGACAAAAGCTACATATTGTTTATTTCTATTTATGTCGAGAGTTTAAAGATCCAGTGACCAATTTCATATTTATTTACTTTAAGACTCAATAAAATATTATTGACATAGAAAACCTGTAAAGTCTACTTGTAGTACACAGAAAATTCACAGGAGGTATCAATAAGGGAACTGATAAAGAATCGGATCAATAAGCGAAACCGATAATGGTATCAATAGATAAAATCTTATCAATACTCATCCCTAACTGGCACAGTCCTGACTGATCGGCCAGCTCATCCTGGAACACCCCTGAATCCAGAAAGCCCAGCGTGATCAGCACCTGTGTGGGCACAGCCAACCGCCTGGCTCCTCGCCATAATGCACTCTGTGACAGCTGCAGTTCCGTGTGCAGCTTCAGTAACAGTGGCCTTGGTAATCGAAATCGGTTTATGAGCCAATTATCATCATTTGCAAGTAAATCCTTGCGTTCCCTGAATATACGCTCATGTCGGATTGCACAATTTGCAAGGTCCTCCAACAATGCTAATGAAGCCATTAGCATTAGTGGAAGTTGGGACATGCCTATCTCGGCTTTCAATGCTTACCAGCCCAGTGAGTATAAGAGAAATTGTGGAGAGCTGGGCATGTCCCAAGTTGTCCTCTGACACACCGAAACGGAGGTGTTCCTTTGTCTCGCTCGATCAGCGAATCGGTTGTGACGCGCGAAGCCTCCGCACGGCTTTCCATGACAAATCTCTTCTTAAGAGTGAAATCTGCTGGAAAATGGCTGATGTCCAGCTCTTGTGATAACCAGAGGAATTGCACACGATGGTCCCGGCTCCACACAGCCATCCGTTTAGAAATGATCTGGTGGTTTCTGCCTCTCGATGGCGGCTCAGAGCGCGGCGCGCTGTGCGCCATTGTGGGCCATCCTTAAAGCTGTAGTAACACTCCTTATTCTCTGTGAAGCCCGTAAAAGTTTCACCGAAAGCCAGATAAATTTTTCGAATGGTTTCCAGCTGTCTGTCTCTAACAGTTTCTGAAAAAATTCTGATGGAAAAAAAGCCCAAATCATTCCGCCATTTCCTCGCAATGAAACAACGACGAGAGGGGTGGAGCAGTACTCACTCAAAGCCTGCCCACAGGTAAATGATGCAACCGACAGGCGTGGAAAAACTCACGCATGAGCACGAAGGTTCAAGCTTGGCTGACGTAAAAACATATGAATCAAATCCATATAGTTTTTGAAAAAAATAAAAAGGTCCGTTACTTTTCTAACAGACCTCGTAATCACTGTAGATTTAAAACACCCAGGAACAGAACCAGAGCTTAATGAAAGATTAACAATTTCCAACACAGTAGGCCCAAGAACGGGCCACAGGTCCTTAAACAATTTTGTTGGTATAGGATCAAACAGGCAGGTTGTGCTTTTTGTAGACATCATGAGCTTTGCTAGCGCGTCTAGTGAAATAGTATCAAATTCTGTAAATCTAGGTTTCACCTCATTATTAACACCCACATCCACAGCAGGGTGCAGAGATTGAGCCAAAGCATGTTTAGATATGCTCAATCTAATGTCTTCTATTTTCTTCTCAAAGTACTCCAAAAAGTCTTGAGCTATAAACGGAGAAGGACTAACAGGTGACTGACCATGGATAAAAAATGCTACAGTATCAAACAAAAATTTTGAGTTGTGCTTATTTTTATTGATCAAATCCGAATAGTAAGCCTGCTTAGTAGTCCATAGTGCATGCGTATACACTGCAACTACATCATAACATGCAGAGTGGAACACCTCTAATTTAGAGCTACGCCCCTTCCGTTCCAGACCTCTAGCCTTCTGCCTGAGGTCCTGCAAGTAACCATTAAACCAAGGTGACTGCACTTTGGGAAGGCAAGGCCTTAATAAAGGAGGCGCAATCTCATCAAGTGTAGTTTTGAGTACCGAATTCAAACCATCCACCAGACTGTACAATGATTGAGGATTCTGCAAAGTTGAAGCTAAAAGACCAGGCAATCTGGCTTCAAGTTCAGTCCTAGTTGAAGGTTTAACACATTGCTGCAGTAAGAGGCCAGGTTGTTTCTCCACTAAACGCGGTAATGTAAATGTAAACTTAATAAGTGAATGGTCAGAGACCACTGATGCAAGGGGCAGTATACCAACATTCATGACAGCAACACCTCGTACCAAAACCAAATCCAGGGTATTACCACTAATATGTGTTGAGCCCTGAATACACTGCTGAAATCCCAATGCATCTACAATCTCCATGAATGATTTACAGAGGGCCGATTCATATAAATGTTAAAATCACCTATAATCAAAATATTATCAGCATTAGTTGACAAGCTAGAAACAAACTCACCAAATTCATCTAGGAATTCAGAATAAGGGCCAGGGGGCCTATAAACAATGACAAAATAACACAACTGATGTCCATGCTTCTGCCCCAAACAATATGTAACATCATGGGCAGAGCGGAGAATCAGATGCTCAAACGATCCATACCTGTAACCCCCAACAGTTACTAACGTAAACCTTGACTTATGAATAAAAGCAACACCCCCGCCTTGCTTCATACCACGGGAAACATGACTAAATGTGTACGTCGGTGGGCATGCTTCATTCAGGGGAAGAACAACTGTAGGTTTAAGCCAGGTTTCACACAAACCAATCATATCCAAATGGTGATCCACAACTAAATCATTGATCAACATAGATTTTGAAGACAATGATCTAACATTTATAAGACCCAAACTAAGGACCTCGGCAGAGTTGACAATAGGACTATTTGGGTTTATGGGTGGTTCCAAAATAACATTTCTAAGATACCTAAAAATAGGTTTAGGCCTGACACAGTCCACACGGATCACAGGCATTAGACATGAAATATTTAATACAGCAGGAACAACCAGCAGGCCATCCTCGACTCCAGTGTCATCCAATGTAGTAATAGGTACTAAATTTGAAAAACATATCTCCCTGTAAATTCTACGAACACGTCTACAGGAGCAGGCCACAGTCTCAATCTGATAAATCTCCCTCCCAAAAAAAAACACTTTCAGCACCTTGGATTGTCCGCACTAAATTCCCCACTAAACTAGTGGATCCCACACCCACACTCATCCCATATTCTGCGACCTGCTGTATACTCCAAGTGTTACCCTCCCTGCAGAGCCTCATCTATATTCGCGGACAAGATGGCAGCTCCCTCTCTAGTAGGGTGAAAGTCATCTGGCAATCAACAGATCACACTGGCCCCAGAACGAAGACCAGTTATCAACAAAACCAAAACCGTGTTGTGTACAAAACTGTGCCAGCCACTTATTTAACGATAACAACCTGCTAAAAACCTCATCACCACCCCGGGAGGGGAGGGGACCAGAAACTATTAATCGATGCCGACATGACCTTCTAGCAAGGTCACAAGTCCACTCTATATTCATTTTTGTAATTTCTGACTGCCTCATCTTAACATCATTTGCGCCAACATGAATAACTATATGACTGTATTTCATGTCATGTTTCTTGGTCTGTTTACCATTTTGCAGCGTTAGTACCCTGAGGTAAGAGGCAATGTCAGGAGCTCTCGCCCCAGGAAAACACTGAACATCGGCTGAGTCTGCAACTCAACCGTACGGGTGATGGAATCCCCTATCACTAACACCCGACGTTTTGGCCTGGGGACAGGAGTGGAAGTCCGTGGGCTCATAAGACTGACATCAGGCATATCCAGAGGAGAAAATCGGTTCATAGTTCACACAGGCAAATATAATTTGGGTGCCACAACTGGGCACAGCGCCCCACGTGACTTCCGCCGAGCCCCACGTGACTTCCTCCGCCTGACGACAGTCCGAAAACCATCCTCCCCGGCTGGCCCCTCTTTACTAATGCCAGTAGGCATAACAGCTGGGTCAACATCAACCATGCCCATAACATCAATGTCCACAAAGCTAATAAGCTGTTCCAACTTACGAACACGGCTCTCCAAAAGAGCCACCCTCTCTGTCAGCATCATATAAAAAACTTTAAAACACCAAAAACACAGAATTTAACCCACTCCTAAAAAAATAATAAAATACTAATAAAACAATAAAATAAAATACAACCCCTGGCAAAAAATTATGGAATCACCGGCCTTGGAGGATGTTCATTCAGTTGTTTAATTTTGTAGAAAAAAGCAGATCACAGACATGACACAAAACTAAAGTAATTTCAAATGGCAACTTTCTGGCTTTAAGAAACACTATAAGAAATCAGGAAAAAAAAAAAATTGTGGCAGTCAGTAACGGTTACTTTTTTTAGACCAAGCAGAGGGAAAAAAATATGGAATCACTCAATTCTGAGGAAAAAATTCTGGAATCATGAAAAACAAAAGAACGCTCCAACACTAGTATTTTGTTGCACCGCCTCTGGCTTTTATAACAGCTTGCAGTCTCTGAGGCATGGACTTAATAAGTGACAAACAGTACTGTTCATCAATCTGGCTCCGACTTTCTCTGATTGCTGTTGCCAGATCAGCTTTGCAGGTTGGAGCCTTTCATGGACCATTTTCTTCAACTTCCACCAAAGATTTTCAATTGGATTAAGATCAGGACTATTTGCAGGCCCTGACATTGACCCTATGTGTCTTTTTGCAAGGAATGTTTTCACAGTTTTTGCTCTATGGCAAGATGCATTATCATCTTGAAAAATTATTTTATCATCCCCAAACATCCTTTCAATTGATGGGATAAGAAAAGTGTCCAAAATATCAACGTAAACTTGTGCATTTATTGATGATGTAATGACAGCCATCTCCCCAGTGCCTTTACCTGACATGCAGCCCCATATCATCAATGACTGTGGAAATTTACATGTTCTCATCAGGCAGTCATCTTTATGAATCTCATTGGAATGGCACCAAACAAAAGTTCCAGGATCATCACCTTGCCCAATGCAGATTCGAGATTCATCACTGAATATGACTTTCATCCAGTCATCCACAGTCCACGATTGCTTTTTCTTAGACCATTGTAACCTTGTTGTTTTCTGTTTAGGTGTTAATGATGGCTTTCATTGAGCTTTTCTGTATGTAAGTCCCATTTCCTTTAGGCGGTTTCTTACAGGTCAGTCACAGACGTTGACTCCAGTTTCCTCCTATTCGTTCCTCATTTGTTTTGTTGTGCATTTTCGATTTTTGAGACATATTGCTTTAAGTTTTCTGTCTTGACGCTTTGATGTCTTCCTTGGTCTACCAGTATGTTTGCCTTTAACAACCTTCCCATGTTGTTTGTATTTGGTCCAGAGTTTAGACACAGCTGACTGAACAACCAACATCTTTTGCAACATTGCGTGATGATTTACCCTCTTTTAAGAGTTTGATAATCCTCTCCTTTGTTTCAATTGACATCTCTCGTGTTGGAGCCATGATTCATGTCAGTCCACTTGGTGCAACAGCTCTCCAAGGTGTGATCACTCCTTTTTAGATGCAGACTAACGAGCAGATCTGATTTGATGCAGGTGTTAGATTTGGGGATGAAAATTTACAGGGTGATTCCATAATTTATTCCTCAGAATTGAGTGAGTCCATATTTTTTTCCCTCTGCTTGGTCTAAAAAAGTAACCGTTACTGACTGCCACAATTTTTTTTTCCTGATTTCTTATAGTGTTTCTTAAAGCCAGAAAGTTGCCATTTGAAATGACTTTAGTCTTGTGTCATGTCTGTGATCTGTTTTTTTTTTCTACAAAATTAAACAACTGAATGAACATCCTCCGAGGCCGGTGATTCCATAATTATTGCCAGGGGTTGTAAAACATTAAAATGAAATTCACGACAAATAATCAGCCAAGCTGAGCACAGCTAGCTCAGTTAGCTTAGCATGACTTAGCTTAGCTTGTCCTGAAACGTCCCGACTTTCCTATAGATACGACAACTGCCGATGTAAATGGCAGCCTCTCCCACTGCAGCAGACCTGGCTGATAGGCTCTGGCAAAAGTCACGGGTCACAGTTAGGCTATAAGCTTCCAGCAATTCACAGTCCCGGCTAGCGGCCTCCCAAAACGAGCCGCACTCAGACCGGCAAACGTCAACTGAGCCACAAAGCAGATTCGCGACTCTCGGCGAGACAGGTCCAATCACCGGCACCAGACAAGTTGCAAAAACTGGCTGGCTGCCTCCAAAGTACCACAGACGCCGAAAGCAAACAGCTCTGCCGGCCACCCCAACGATCCACAAGCCCGAATGGTGCACCAACACAGTTGCAGCCTAGCCTGCAGCTCTGCTCATGCCGCCGCTGATCACTGTGCTCACCAACTCACCACCAGGTGGTGATCCAAAGCAAAGGCTGCGAAGCAAGAGCGCAAAAGGGACGAAAGAGGAAAATAACAAAACCGAAGCTCACGATCTCGACGAAACGCACCTGGAGCGACAGTGTGTGTCTGCATCTCTGTGTTCAAGGACGCAGCGCTAGGACGGAGCTCATAGCACCTGGGTCCTGGAGAAACTGCAAACAGAATCTGTGGAGATATGTGGGCACGTCGGTGGACCACTTGGTTCCTCGTCAAGAACAAAAGAGGGATCATCTCCATCATCATCAGAATCCACACTGCCTGTCAACACGCTGCGCGCTCCGTCTTCCTCCAATAAAAAAAAAAAAAAAAAAAAAAAAGTGTGCCGTGGTCACTGCTGTATCACTGTATTATGTTCTAAGCCATATACGAGGTCTGTTAGAAAAGTATCCGACTTTTTATTTTTTGCAAAAACCATATGGATTTGAATCACATACGATCAGCCAAGCTTGAATCTTCGTGCGCATGTATGAGTTTTTTCATGCCTGTCGGTTGCGTCATTCGCCTGTGAGCAGGCTTTGAGTGAGCACTGGCCCATCCCTCTCGTCGGATTTTTATTGCGAATAATATGTCTTAACGATTTGGAGCTTTGCTGCATCAATTTTTTCCAGAAACTGTGAGAGACCTCCAGGTGGACACCATTCGGAAAATTCAGATGGCTTTCAGGGACGATTTTATGGGGATTACACAGATTAAGGAGTGCTCCAGCCGGTTTAAAGACCGATGACGTCCCAGATCAACAAAGCCTTCACGTTGGAAATGATCTGGTTGTTTCAGCCTGTCGATCGGCGCTCGGCTCTCGGAGCTCGTCGCGCTCTCAGCAGCTGTGGGCGGTCTTTAAACCGGCTGGAGCACTCCTTAATCTGTGTAATCCCCATAAAATCATCCTTGAAAGCCATCTGAATTTTCCGAATGGTTACCACCTGGAGGTCTCTCATAGATTCTGGAAAAATTTGATGCTGCAAAGCTCCAAATCGTTAAGACATTTTATTTGCAATAAAAATCCAACGAGAGGGGTGGACCTGTTGTGTGGGCCGCTGAAGAGGAGGTACTGCTGGCCCACCACCACCAGATGGTGCCCTGCTTGGAGTGCGGGCTTCAAGCACGAGAGGGCGTCGGAACTACTGGGAGTGACAGCTGTCACACATCATCAACACCAGCTATCACTCATCAACCACATCCTCCATAAAAGCCAGACTGCAACTCCACCTCCCCGCTGAGAAATCAGCTACCATTCAGGTAACTTCTCTGCTGCATCCTAAACAAACAAAAGTCTGATCTCATTTACAGCCGTTTTCCTGTGACGTGTCCTTGTCTGCTGCATTGGCGTTTGGTGTGGACTGCGATGGCTTCACCTCACACCCCAACCAGATAAGTGGTTTTCCAGGAGCTGTACGAGTGTGTTACTGGAGGTGGAGGTTTTCCATCCTGGAGGAACTAAGCACTGAAAGATTGCTGGGTGTGTATTCACACACCCACCATTAACTGTTTCTGTTTCTGCCAGCAGTACCGGGTCTGACTGCTGAAGACAGTGGCCACCTGGGGCGCAGGGCTTGGCGGCTCCGGTGTTCTTCAGATCCGTTGGCGGTGGAAGCTTTCCAGACGTCTTCTATCTTCGAGCCTGCCCACACGTCACCTTGTGTATGATTGACGATCCACATTCTCTGTCATTGTCTGTATTTCGTTGTGCGATTCACAACATTAAATTGTTACTTTTTTGCTTATCCATTGTCCGTTCATTAACGCCCCCTGTTGTGGGTCCGTGTCACGACACCTTCCCAACAGGATTTCTCGGCCAGCGTCATGGATCCCAAGGGGCGTCAACCAGAGCTTGAACAGCCAATGGAAGAGCAAGGTGCACAGGCGCCAGCAGGAGGCGTGTTAGGTGAGCTGCAGCATATTCTAACCGCTTTCACTGCTCGGTTGGATTTGGTAACCGAGCAGAACGTTATTCTCAATCGGAGGATGGAGACTCTAACCGCCAGGGTGGAGGTGCGCGATCAGAGCGCTGCTGCAGCACCTCCTCCTGCTGGTCCCATGCCCGACACAGACGTTCCACTGGTCGTTCAACGACCCCCCACACCGTCCCCTGAAGCATACATAAGCCCTCCGGAGCCGTACGGAGGTTGTGTCGAGACGTGCGCGGACTTCCTAATGCAGTGTTCGCTTGTCTTTGCACAGCGTCCCTTCATGTACGCGTCAGACGCTAGCCGGGTGACTTATGTCATCAATTTGCTTTGAGGAGAGGCACGCGCCTGGGCTACGGCGCTCTGGGAGCAGAACTCACGGCTCCTAACGTCATACACTAGGTTTGTAAGGGAGTTCAAACAGGTTTTTGATCATCCCAACAGAGGCGAGACCGCTTCGAGCGTGCTACTGTCAATGAGACAGGGGCGCCAGAGTGCAGCAGAGTATGCAGTCGACTTCCGCATCGCGGCAGTGAGGGACGGCTGGAATAACGTTGCACTCCACGCCGCCTTCATAAACGGACTGTCTCCGGTCCTGAAGGAGCATCTGCTGGCTAAGGAGGAACCGCGGGATTTTGACAGGCTTGTCGACCTGGTTATACGCTTAGACAACCGGGAACAGGGAGTCCCTCTTCCTTCCGGGTCCGAAAGGGTGCCGTCGTCCACACGCTCCACAGCCAGAGGGCTCCGTGTGGCAAAAGCTCCCCCTGCTGTCGAAGCTATGGACACAAGCAGGGCCAAAGTGAAATCAAATGACAGACAAAGGAGGCTTGCCCACGGGGAGTGTTTTTTCTGTGGCTCTAGTGATCATATACAGAGGAACTGCCCCAAACGGTCAAACTACAACTCCTGTCCTTAGATACTGGGCTAAGGGTGGGCCATAACATGCACGCAGGGAAGCCCCGTAGATCCGCACGAATCCCAGTCACGATACTAAGTGAGGATTTAACCCTTCAGGCCCCAGCACTACTAGACATCAATCAATCAATCAATTTTTTTTATATAGCGCCAAATCACAACAAACAGTTGCCCCAAGGCGCTTTATATTGTAAGGCAAGGCCATACAATAATTATGTAAAACCCCAACGGTCAAAACGACCCCCTGTGAGCAAGCACTTGGCTACAGTGGGAAGGAAAAACTCCCTTTTAACAGGAAGAAACCTCCAGCAGAACCAGGCTCAGGGAGGGGCAGTCTTCTGCTGGGACTGGTTGGGGCTGAGGGAGAGAACCAGGAAAAAGACATGCTGTGGAGGGGAGCAGAGATCGATCACTAATGATTAAATGCAGAGTGGTGCATACAGAGCAAAAAGAGAAAGAAACAGTGCATCATGGGAACCCCCCAGCAGTCTACGTCTATAGCAGCATAACTAAGGGATGGTTCAAGGTCACCTGATCCAGCCCTAACTATAAGCTTTAGCAAAAAGGAAAGTTTTAAGCCTAATCTTAAAAGTAGAGAGGGTGTCTGTCTCCCTGATCTGAATTGGGAGCTGGTTCCACAGGAGAGGAGCCTGAAAGCTGAAGGCTCTGCCTCCCATTCTACTCTTACAAACCCTAGGAACTACAAGTAAGCCTGCAGTCTGAGAGCGAAGCGCTCTATTGGGGTGATATGGTACTACGAGGTCCCGAAGATAAGATGGGACCTGATTATTCAAAACCTTATAAGTAAGAAGAAGAATTTTAAATTCTATTCTAGAATTAACAGGAAGCCAATGAAGAGAGGCCAATATGGGTGAGATATGCTCTCTCCTTCTAGTCCCCGTCAGTACTCTAGCTGCAGCATTTTGAATTAACTGAAGGCTTTTTAGGGAACTTTTAGGACAACCTGATAATAATGAATTACAATAGTCCAGCCTAGAGGAAATAAATGCATGAATTAGTTTTTCAGCATCACTCTGAGACAAGACCTTTCTGATTTTAGAGATATTGCGTAAATGCAAAAAAGCAGTCCTACATATTTGTTTAATATGCGCTTTGAATGACATATCCTGATCAAAAATGACTCCAACATTTCTCACAGTATTACTAGAGGTCAGGGTAATGCCATCCAGAGTAAGGATCTGGTTAGACACCATGTTTCTAAGATTTGTGGGGCCAAGTACAATAACTTCAGTTTTATCTGAGTTTAAAAGCAGGAAATTAGAGGTCTTCCATGTCTTTTTGTCTGTAAGACAATCCTGCAGTTTAGCTAATTGGTGTGTGTCCTCTGGCTTCATGGATAGATAAAGCTGGGTATCATCTGCGTAACAATGAAAATTTAAGCAATACCGTCTAATAATACTGCCTAAGGGAAGCATGTATAAAGTGAATAAAATTGGTCCTAGCACAGAACCTTGTGGAACTCCATAATTAACTTTAGTCTGTGAAGAAGATTCCCCATTTACATGAACAAATTGTAATCTATTAGACAAATATGATTCAAACCACCGCAGCGCAGTGCCTTTAATACCTATGGCATGCTCTAATCTCTGTAATAAAATTTTATGGTCAACAGTATCAAAAGCAGCACTGAGGTCTAACAGAACAAGCACAGAGATGAGTCCACTGTCCGAGGCCATAAGAAGATCATTTGTAACCTTCACTAATGCTGTTTCTGTACTATGATGAATTCTAAAACCTGACTGAAACTCTTCAAATAGACCATTCCTCTGCAGATGATCAGTTAGCTGTTTTACAACTACCCTTTCAAGAATTTTTGAGAGAAAAGGAAGGTTGGAGATTGGCCTATAATTAGCTAAGATAGCTGGGTCAAGTGATGGCTTTTTAAGTAATGGTTTAATTACTGCCACCTTAAAAGCCTGTGGTACATAGCCAACTAACAAAGATAGATTGATCATATTTAAGATCGAAGCATTAAATAATGGTAGGGCTCCCTTGAGCAGCCTGGTAGGAATGGGGTCTAATAAACATGTTGATGGTTTGGATGAAGTAACTAATGAAAATAACTCAGAACAATCGGAGAGAAAGAGTCTAACCAAATACCGGCATCACTGAAAGCAGCCAAAGATAACGATACGTCTTTGGGATGGTTATGAGTAATTTTTTCTCTAATAGTTAAAATTTTGTTAGCAAAGAAAGTCATGAAGTCATTACTAGTTAAAGTTAATGGAATATTCAGCTCAATAGAGCGGGTTATCTGCTTTAAGCTACGAGTAAATCAGAGTAAATGTAAATGTTATTAAGAAATGATCAGACAGAAGGGAGTTTTCAGGGAATACTGTTAAGTCTTCTATTTCCATACCATAAGTCAGAACAAGATCTAAGATATGATTAAAGTGGTGGGTGGACTCATTTACTTTTTGAGCAAAGCCAATAGAGTCTAATAATAGATTAAATGCAGTGTTGAGGCTGTCATTCTCAGCATCTGTGTGGATGTTAAAATCGCCCACTATAATTATCTTATCCAAGCTAAGCACTAAGTCAGACAAAAGGTCTGAAAATTCACAGAGAAACTCACAGTAACGACCAGGTGGACGATAGATAATAACAAATAAAACTGTTTTTTGGGACTTCCAATTTGGATGGACAAGACTAAGAGTCAAGCTTTCAAATGAATTAAAGCTCTGTCTGGGTTTTTGATTAATTAATAAGCTGGAATGGAAGATTGCTGCTAATCCTCCGCCCCGGCCCGTGCTACGAGCATTCTGACAGTTAGTGTGACTCGGGGGTGTTGACTCATTTAAACTAACATATTCATCCTGCTGTAACCAGGTTTCTGTTAAGCAGAATAAATCAATATGTTGATCAATTATTATATCATTTACCAACAGGGACTTAGAAGAGAGAGACCTAATGTTTAATAGACCACATTTAACTGTTTTAGTCTGTGGTGCAGTTGAAGGTGCTATATTATTTTTTCTTTTTGAATTTTTATGCTTAAATAGATTTTTGCTGGTTATTGGTAGTCTGGGAGCAGGCACCGTCTCTACGGGGATGGGTAATGAGGGGATGGCAGGGGGAGAGAAGCTGCAGAGAGGTGTGTAAGACTACAACTCTGCTTCCTGGTCCCAACCCTGGATAGTCACGGTTTGGAGGATTTAAGAAAATTGGCCAGATTTCTAGAAATGAGAGCTGCTCCATCCAAAGTGGGATGGATGCCGTCTCTCCTAACAAGACCAGGTTTTCCCCAGAAGCTTTGCCAATTATCTATGAAGCCCACCTCATTTTTTGGACACCACTCAGACAGCCAGCAATTCAAGGAGAACATGCGGCTAAACATGTCACTCCCGGTCCGATTGGGGAGGGGCCCAGAGAAAACTACAGAGTCCGACATTGTTTTTGCAAAGTTACACACCGATTTAATGTTAATTTTAGTGACCTCCGATTGGCGTAACCGGGTGTCATTACTGCCGACGTGAATTACAATCTTACCAAATTTACGCTTAGCCTTAGCCAGCAGTTTCAAATTTCCTTCAATGTCGCCTGCTCTGGCCCCCGGAAGACAATTGACTATGGTTGCTGGTGTCGCTAACTTCACATTTCGCAAAACAGAGTCGCCAATAACCAGAGTTTGATCCTCGGCGGGTGTGTCAGTCGAGTGGGGAAAAACGGTTAGAGATGTGAACGGGTTGGCGGTGTACACGGGGCTTCTGTTTAGGGCTACGCTTCCTCCTCACAGTCACCCAGTCAGCCTGCTTTCCCGGCTGCTCGGGATCTGCCAGGGGGTAACTAACGGCGGCTAAGCTACCTTGGTCCGCACCGACTACAGGGGCCTGGCTAGCTGTAGAATTTTCCACGGTGCGGAGCCGAGTCTCCAATTCGCCCAGCCTGGCCTCCAAAGCTACGAATAAGCTACACTTATTACAAGTACCGTTACTGCTAAAGGAGGCCGAGGAATAACTAAACATTTCACACCCAGAGCAGAAAAGTTTTGAGGAGAAGAGACAGGAGAAGCCGCCATGCTAAATCGGCTAAGAGCTAGTAGCTACGCTAAGCTAGCGGATTCCTAAAAACACGCAAAGTGAATAATGTGTAAATAATTTAGAGGTGATTCAGCAGAAGGAGTGCTTTAGTTAAGGCACGTAAAGATTACACTGGGAAACAAATCGTAATCTAGATAACTAGATCAATCTAACTGCGCAGATTAAACAGCTAACAGATACAGAAAAACACAGCTGTGCTCCGGAACAGGAAGTGATACAATACCGCAGTGAGAGCCAACCACCAGTAGAGGCAAGCAAGAGGATCCAATCAAGGATTAGGGTAGCCATGGGGTCGGAAGGGAATCTGCTGGACAGCAGATGGGCAAAGGAAGTAGGGCTCCCTCTGGTGGCTCTGCCTTCATCTTTGAAGGTACGTGCACTAGATGGCACCCTTCTTCCATTAATCACACACCAGACACAGCCCGTGACATTGGCTGTGTCTGGGAATCACAGGGAGGAGATTGTGTTTTATGTAACACCTTCTACAACCCGAGTGATTTTGGGGTTTCCATGGATGGTGAAGTACAATCCCCTGATTGATTGGCCGTCTGGGGTTGTTACGCAGTGGAGCGAAACCTGCCACTGGGAATGTTTAGGATCCTCGGTTCCACCCGGTGTGACAGCTAATGAGGAGGTCAAAGTCCCCCCCAATCTAAAGGTGCCGGAGGAGTACCACGATCTTGCTGACGTCTTCAGCAAAGATCTGGCACTCACTCTTCCCCCACACAGACCGTACGATTGCGCCATCGATTTGAACAGGGCACTGAGTACCCGTCCAGCAGGCTGTACAACCTCTCACGTCCGGAACGAGAATCAATGGAGACCTACATCCGGGACTCCTTAGCTGCCGGGTTGATCCGGAACTCCACCTCCCTGATGGGCGCGGGTTTCTTTTTTGTGGGTAAGAAGGACGGCGGACTCCGTCCATGCATCGATTACAGACGGCTGAACGAGATTACGGTTCACAATCGATACCCATTACCTCTGTTGGATTCGGTGTTCACGTCCCTGCATGGAGCCCAAATATTCACCAAACTCGATCTTAGGAATGCGTACCACCTCGTTCGGATCCGTGAAGGGAGACGAGTGGAAGACGGCATTTAACACCCCCTTAGGTCACTTTGAGTACCTGGTCATGCCGTTCGGCCTCACAAACGCCTCCGCGACGTTCCAAGCATTGGTTAATGACATCTTGCGGGACTTCCTGCATCGGTTTGTCTTCGTATATCTAGACGATATACTCATCTTTTCTCCGGAACCTGAGACTCATGTCCAGTATGTACGTCAGGTCCTGCAGCGGTTGTTGGAGAACCGTCTGTCTGATCCTAATCGCCAGTTCATAGTTGAAGTGGATGCCTCTGACTCAAGGATAGGAGCCGTGCTGTCCCAGAGCAGGGAGTCCGATAAGGTTCTCCACCCTTGTGCCTATTTTTCCCGGAGGTTGACCCCGGCTGAAAGGAATTATGACGTCGGCAATCAGGAACTCCTGGCGGTGAAGGAGGCTCTTGAGGAATGGAGACACCTGTTGGAGGGAGCGACGGTGCCCTTCACAGTTTTCACGGACCATCAGAACCTGGAGTACATCCGGACTGCCAAGCGGCTGAACCCCAGGCAAGCCCGCTGGTCACTGTTCTTCGGGCGCTTTGACTTCCAGATCACATACCGCCCCGGGACCAAGAACCAACGATCGGATGCCCTGTCCCGGGTGCACGAAGAGGAACCCAAGGCCAAGTTGTCGGACCCAACAGAGACCATCATCCCCGAGTCCACTGTCGTGGCCACCCTCACCTGGGACGTGGAGAAGACCGTCAGGGAGGCCCTGGCACGGAACCCGGACCCGGGGACCGGCCCGAGGAACAAACTGTACGTCCCACCAGAGGCCAGAGCTGCGGTTTTGGACTTCTGTCATGGTTCCAAGCTCTCCTGTCATAAAGGGTTGCGCAGAACCGTGGCAGTGGTCCAGCAGCACTTCTGGTGGGCGTCTATGGAAGCCGACGTCCGGGATTACATCCAGGCCTGTACCACCTGTGCCAGGGGCAAGGCTGACCACAAAAGGACTTCGGGCCTCCTCCAGCCTCTACCGGTGCCTCATCGCCCCTGGTCCCACATCGGCCTGGACTTCATCACGGGTCTCCCGCCGTCCCAGGGCAACACCACCATTCTCACGATAGTGGACCGGTTCTCCAAGGCGGCCCACTTCGTGGCCCTCACGAAGCTCCCGACAGCCCAGGAGACGGCAGACCTCCTGGTCCACCACGTCGTGCGTCTGCATGGGATACCATCGGACATCGTCTCGGATCGTGGTCCTCAGTTCTCTTCCCAAGTCTGGAGGAGTTTCTGCAGGGAACTGGGGGCCACCTTGAGTCTCTCGTCCGGGTACCACCCTCAGACAAACGGACAGGCAGAGCGGGCTAACCAGGAGCTGGAGCAGGCCCTCCGCTGCGTGACCTCCGTGCACCCGACGGCCTGGAGCAACCATCTGGCCTGGATCGAATACGCCCACAACAGCCAAGTTTCGTCTGCCACCGGCCTCTCCCTGTTTGAGGTGTGTTTGGGGTACCAGCCCCCATTGTTCCCGCTCGTGGAGGGAGAGGTCGGTGTGCCCTCGGTCCAGGCCCACCTCAGGAGGTGCCGCCGGGTGTGGCGGGCCGCCCATTCTGCCCTGTTGAAGGCCCGGACGAGGGCCAAGGCCCATGCAGATCGCCGGCGTTCCCCGGCCCCTGCATAACAGCCCGGGCAGGAGGTGTGGTTGTCGACCAAGGACATCACGCTTCAAGTGGAGTCACAAAAACTCAAGGACCGGTTTATTGGACCATTTCCCATCCTCAAGGTCCTCAGTCCGGCCGCAGTGAAGCTAAAGCTGCCAGCTTCACTGCAGATCCACCCAGTTTTTCATGTGTCACGTGTCAAACCTCATCACACCTCACCACTCTGCACCCCTGGACCTGCACCGCCTCCTGCCCGGATCATCGACAGGGAGCCGGCACGGACAGTGCGTCGGCTCCTGGACGTCCGTCAAAAGGGTTGGGGGTTCCAGTATCTGGTGGACTGGGAGGGGTATGGACCCGAAGAACGCTCCTGGGTGAAGAGGAGCTTCATCCTGGACCCAGCCCTCCTGGCCGATTTCTACAACCGTCACCCGGACAAGCCTGGTCGGGCGCCAGGAGGAGCCCGTTGAGGGGGGGGTCCTGTTGTGTGGGCCGCTGAAGAGGAGGTACTGCTGGCCCACCACCACCAGATGGCACCCTGCTTGGAGTGCGGGCTTCAAGCACGAGAGGGCGTCGGAACTACTGGGAGTGACAGCTGTCACACATCATCAACACCAGCTGTCACTCATCAACCACATCCTCCATAAAAGCCGGACTGCAACTACACCTCCCCGCCAAGAAATCAGCTACCATTCAGGTAACTTCTCTGCTGCATCCTAAACAAACAAAAGTCTGATCTCATTTACAGCCATTTTCCTGCGACGTGTCCTTGTCTGCTGCATTGGCGTTTGGTGTGGACTGCGATGGCTTCACCTCACACCCCAACCAGATAAGTGGTTTTCCAGGAGCTGTACGAGTGTGTTACTGGAGGTGGAGGTTTTCCCTCCTAGAGGAACTAAGCACTGAAAGATTGCTTGGTGTGTATTCACACACCCACCATTAACTGTTTCTGTTTCTGCCAGCAGTACCGGGTCTGACTGCTGAAGACAGTGGCCACCTGGGGCGCAGGGCTTGGCGGCTCCGGTGTTCTTCAGATCCGTTGGTGGTGGAAGCTGTGTGGGATCCGGCTCTTCTCTTGCCGGATGTCTTCTATCTTCGAGCCTGCCCACACGTCACCTTGTGTATGATTGACAATCCGCATTCTCTGTCATTGTCTGTATTTCGTTGTGCGATTCACAACATTAAATTGTTACTTTTTGGCTTATCCATTGTCCGTTCATTAACGCCCCCTGTTGTGGGTCCGTGTCACGACACCTTCCCAATATGGACCAGTGCTCACACAAAGCCTGCTCACAGGCGAATGACACAACCGACAGGCGTGAAAAAACTCACGCATGCACATGAAGGTTCAAGCTTGGCTGATGCAATCACACGTGATTTAAATCCATATGGTTTTTGCAAAAAATAAAAAGGTCCGATACTTTTCTAGCAGACCTTGTATATTTATTTATTTATAACAGAAAACTGTCAAAAGGGAGAATAAATATGAATATAAGTATAAAGATGATTGAATACATCAGAGCAGTAAATTAATGAGTGGGTGTAAACGCGCGCATTGACTCACATGTGCGGTTATTTCCACCAGCTGATCACTGATCCACAACGTGAATTCTGTCTTCCAGAACAGATCTTTATATCGTCATTTTGATTCATCTGCCTGTTGCCACATGTACAGAAGGACTGGATTATTATTCCTACACTCATATTGTTATATTTAATACAAAATAATAAGCGCACGCAGGAGCTGCTGCTGCTGCTGCATTCAAGTACCGTCGGAAATTACACAACTTTTGTTGTTTTTAATTCAACAGTTTCTTGTGGCAAGATAATTAATTATATCCACACAAAAGATTAATTCTGGCCTATGTAAGGTGCCTGAGCCCATTGAAGCTGCCCCCCACACAGATAAACAAAAATCCAAGCAAGCAGGCTGAGTTTGTCCTGTAATTTCCAATGGTACATGAACGCAGCAGCAGAAGCAGTGCTCACAAACCGGCTTCTGCATTGTGTGAAAACGTTCAGCTGCTCCAACGAAGTCAAATTAAACAATAACTTGATAAAAACTAAAACGATGAAAAAAACGTCAAGAACGACAGCAAAACGAGACACAGACGAATTGAGGTTTTCGTTGCCCTTCGTTCAAAATTTTCAACAGTTTAAAAATCCTGACATAGCGCCAGCTGCAGGAACGAGACTGCGCAAAGGTTAAACGATGCCAACAACAGTCAACGAAAGTCCAGATTTCTTGTTTCGTCGGGGCTTCGTCACCCTTCGTTAAGTGCCGTGTGACTGGGCCTTAAGGCTTCCATCACTCACACTGAGTGATGGAAGCTTTAAACGTTTTGTTGCTCTGAATGGTTTCAGGTCTACCAAGTGCGTCCAAAGTTATTTTCTTCTGCATCGGTTGGTCACAACTCTAGGAAATCAAAAATCAACACATATCTTCCACACTAAAGCTCACTCAAGTGAGAATTAGTCTTACCTGAGTGAAAGTACAACTAAGGAAGTCCATCTTCTACCACACATCCTGGAAACAGAGCCCTGTTCAATCTAGCTGTAAGAAAAACCCCATAGACAGGTGCTGCACTCACCTGTTCTGCTCCTCAAGTTTAGCCAACAGTTCCACATCATCAGGACTAAGCAGTGGTGGTGACGGCGGGGAGAGGGCAGGAGAGCACAGAGATGTGGATGAGGAGGTGACAGTGGTCTGCAGGGATGTAGGTGTGGCCACTTGGCTAGCCATCTGACTGACCGTGTAGGACACAGAGTTCTTCACCCATGAGAGAGTAGAACTCAGCTTATCAGCAACCTTTTCTGTCGCCACCTGCAGAGAATGGACAAGCAGCACATCTGAGTATCATGCAGTGAAACCTCTTGACTGCCAACAAGCAAAAAGCATTCAATCGTGGGCAATTAGAGAAGACATATAGCATTAATACAACCCCTGGCAAAAATTATGGAATCACCGGCCTCGGAGGATGTTCATTCAGTTGTTTAATTTGTAGAAAAAAAGCAGATCACAGACATGACACAAAACTGAAGTAATTTCAAATGGCAACTTTCTGGCTTTAAGAAACACTATAAGAAATCAGGAAAAAAAATTGTGGCTGTCAGTAACGGTTACTTTTTTAGACCAAGCAGAGGGAAAAAAAATATGGACTCACACAATTCTGAGGAATAAATTATGGAATCACCCTGTAAATTTTCATCCCCAAAACTAACACCTGCATCAAATCAGATCTGCTCGTTAGTCTGCATCTAAAAAGGAGTGATCACACCTTGGAGAGCTGTTGCACCAAGTGGACTGACATGAATCATGGCTCCAACACGAGAGATGTCAATTGAAACAAAGGAGAGGATTATCAAACTCTTAAAAGAGGGTAAATCATCACGCAATGTTGCAAAAGATGTTGGTTGTTCACAGTCAGCTGTGTCTAAACTCTGGACCAAATACAAACAACATGGGAAGGTTGTTAAAGGCAAACATACTGGTAGACCAAGGAAGACATCAAAGAGTCAAGACAGAAAACTTAAAGCAATATGTCTCAAAAATCGAAAATGCACAACAAAACAAATGAGGAACGAAGGGAAGGAAACTGGAGTCAACGTCTGTGACCGAACTGTAAGAAACCGCCTAAAGGAAATGGGATTTACATACAGAAAAGCTAAACGAAAGCCATCATTAACACTTAAACAGAAAAAAACAAGGTTACAATGAGCTAAGGAAAAGCAATCGTGGACTGTGGATGACTGGATGAAAGTCATATTCAGTGATGAATCTCGAATCTGCATTGGGCAAGGTGATGATGCTGGAACTTTTGTTTGGTGCCGTTCCAATGAGATTTATAAAGATGACTGCCTGAAGAGAACATGTAAATTTCCACAGTCATTGATGATATGGGGCTGCATGTCAGGTAAAGGCACTGGGGAGATGGCTGTCATTACATCATCAATAAATGCACAAGTTTACATTGATATTTTGGACACTTTTCTTATCCCATCAATTGAAAGGATGTTTGGGGATGATGAAATCATTTTTCAAGATGATAATGCATCTTGCCATAGAGCAAAAACTGTGAAAACATTCCTTGCAAAAAGACACATAGGGTCAATGTCATGGCCTTGCAAATAGTACAGATCTTAATCCAACTGAAATTCTTTGGTGGAAGTTGAAGAAAATGGTCCATGACAAGGCTCCAACCTGCAAAGCTGATCTGGCAACAGCAATCAGAGAAAGTTGGAGCCAGATTGATGAAGAGTACTGTTTGTCACTCTTTAAGTCCATGCCTCAGAGACTGCAAGCTGTTATAAAAGCCAGAGGTGGTGCAACAAAATACTCGTGATGTGTTGGAGCGTTCTTTTGTTTTTCATGATTCCATATTTTTTTCCCCTCTGCTTGGTCTAAAAAGTAACCGTTACTGACTGCCACAAGTTTTTTCCTGATTTCTTATAGTGTCTCTTAAAGCCAGAAAGTTGCCATTTGAAATGACTTTAGTTTTGTGTCATGTCTGTGATCTGCTTTTTTTCTACAAAATTAAACTGAATGAACATCCTCCGAGGCCGGTGATTCCATAATTTTGCCAGGGTTGTAGCTTTAAATTATCTGGTATTTAGGGGAGGTTAAAGTGGTTAAAGCGTTGGGCTTGAGACCAGAGGATCTTCGGTTCAAATCCCAGCCTGACTGGAAAATCACTAAGGGCCCTTGGGCAAGGTCCTTAATCCCAGAGTTGCTCCCGGTGTGTAGTGAGTACCTTGTATGGGAGCACCCTCACATCGGGGTGAATGTGAGGCATTATTGTAATGCACTTTGAGTGTCTGATGCAGATGCAAAAGCGCTATATAAATGCAGTCCATTAACACATTTTGGTGGAGGCTCAGCCTTCAATAGTGACAAACATGTCACTGCCATTTCTAATACGATAACAAAATGACAATGCTTTATGTCTACAGGACAAATCCTGACAAATGTACCAAAAGTAAAGTTCTGCCTGACCAGGACTTCTGGTACAGAGTACAAGCATTACAAGTAAACACACAGGTGAAAGTGTACGTTTAGAATATTATGAATTTGTAATGGACTTCAACACACATTTAGCTGCTGCATCTGCACAATCATTTCCTGCCAGTCCCATGCAGCCAGTGACCCAGCAGAAAAAGATATAATTGATCTGAGTGAGAGGGGGTAACTTGTTTTCCCCCCAAGAACCTGTACGATAATTAGATGTTCTTACATAGAAATGAATGCTGTGGTAAACATTCCAACCCTCTTCTTGAGGCGGTGCCATACATGTCATATACGAGGTCTGTCAATATAGTTCCTTTTTATTTTTTTCAAAAACTATATGGATTTCATTCATATGTTGGAGGAGTCGTCCAGCCCCTCGTCGGAATTCCTTTGTCTGAGAAGTTGCTGAGAGACTGGCACTTTGTTTGATCAAAATTTTTTCTAAACCTGTGAGACACATCGAAGTGGACACGGGTCGAAAAATTAAGATGAGTTTTCGGTGAAAATTTTAACAGCTGATGAGAGATTTTGAGGTGATACTGTCGCTTTAAGGACTTCCCACGGAGCGAGATGTCGTGCAGCGCTCCCAGGCACGGTCGTCAGCCTGTTTCAAGCTGAAAACCTCCACATTTCAGGCTCTATTGATCCAGGACGTCGTGAGAGAACAACGAAGTTTCAGAAGAAGTCGGTTTCAGCATTTATCCGGATATTCCACTGTTAAAGGAGATTTTTTTTAATGAAAGACGTGCGGACGGATTGCAGCGTCGGCTCGCAGCCGCCGCGACGCTCCGCCACAGGAAAAACACCTCCGTTGGAAGCCTTAAGGACAAGTTGGAACATGTCCAGCTGTTAAACAATTTCTCATATACTCACTCCACTGAAAGCCATCAAAAGCCGCCTGGATTTACATATGGTTATCAACACGGAGGTGTTTTTCCCTGTGCCGCCGCACCGCGCCGGCTGCGTCCCGACGCGCGGACCCGTCCGCACGGACCCATCCGCACGGACCCGTCCGCACGTCTTTCATTAAAAAAAATCTCCTTTAACAGTGGAATATCTGGATAAAATGCTGAAACCGACTTCTTCTGAAACTTCTCTGTTCTCATCACGATGTCCTGGATCAACAGAGCCTGAAATGTGGAGGTTTTCAGCTTGAAACAGGCTGACGACGGCGCCTGAGAGCGCTGCACGACGTCTCGCTCCGTGGGAAGTCCATAAAGCGACAGTATCACCTCAAAATCTCTCATCAGCCATTAAAATTTTCACCGAAAACCAGCTTAATTTTTCGAACCATGTCCACTTCGATGTGCCTCACAGGTTTAGAAAGAATTTTGATCAAACAAAGTGCCAGTCTCTCAGCAACTTCTCAGACAAAGGAATTCCGACGAAAGGCTGGATGACTCCTCCCACAAGGAGTGCTCACAGGCGAATGACGTCACCGACAGGCGTGGAAAAAACTCACGCATGCGCATGAGGGTTCAAGCATGTCTGACGTAAAAACATATGAATGAAATCCATATAGTTTTTGAAAAAATAAAAGGACCTATACTTTATTGACAGCCCTCGTACACAGGTTAATTTTCTGTGTTACACTGAGCATGCCAAATTACTTCTTTTTTTTTTTTTTTTTTTTTACTTTGTTGCAACATTCTTGTTTCAACTTTGAATGTTTTTTTTTTTTTCAGGACGATTTTTCCACCCCAGTCTTTTCACACAACTTGTATTGTGCTACCAGCCTTTAATCCAAAAAGCATATATTGTGGTTCAGAAAAGTACACAGTAAATGACAATTCAAATAACTCAAAAATAATCATTCTCAGTATCAATTGAAATGGAACAATATGAGTATTTGTCTCACATTAATGCATCAACTTGACTTCACTCACTTCTGAGTTTTGGCAGGAGCTTTGGAGCCATTGATTACCTCTGTTTTCAAATTCTTGGCCACCTTAAAGTCCTTACAAATATGTTTTTACTTCAACACTAATTTCTGATTACTGTACATTTTGAAGTTAAAAAAAATTTTCTTACCATTAGAAAACAATTTTTAGACAGATAAAATAGCACGAAAAGTAATGTGTACATGTAGTATAGATTCATTCATTCAATCAGCAAATGTATGTTTCTGGTGTCCCGAATCGGACCGGGAGTGACATGTTTAGCCGCATGTTCTCCTTGAATTGCTGGCTGTCTGAGTGGTGTCCAAAAAATGAGGTGGGCTTCATAGATATTTGGCAAAGCTTCTGGGGAAAACCTGGTCTTGTTAGGAGAGACGGCATCCATCCCACTTTGGATGGAGCAGCTCTCATTTCTAGAAATCTGGCCAATTTTCTTAAATCCTCCAAACCGTGACTATCCAGGGTTGGGACCAGGAAGCAGAGTTGTAGTCTTACACACCTCTCTGCAGCTTCTCTCCCCTTGCCATCCCCTCATTACCCCCATCCCAGTAGAGACGGTGTCTGCTCCCAGACCACCAACAACCAGTAAAAATCTATTTAAGCATAAAAATTCAAAAAGAAAAAATAATATAGCACCTTCAACTGCACCACAGACTAAAACAGTTAAATGTGGTCTATTAAACATTAGGTCTCTCTCTTCTAAGTCCCTGTTGGTAAATGATATAATAATTGATCAACATTTTGATCAATTATTGATTTATTCTGCCTTACAGAAACCTGGTTACAGCAGGATTAATATGTTAGTTTAAATGAGTCAACACCCCCCGAGTCACACTAACTGTCAGGATGCTCGTAGGCACTGGGCTGAGGCGGAGGGATAGCAGCAGTCTTCCATTCCAGCTTATTAATTAATCAAAAACCCAGACAGAGCTTTAATTCATTTGAAAGCTGGACTCTTAGTCTTGTCCATCCAAATTGGAAGTCCCAAAAAAACAGTTTTATTGTTATTATCTATCGTCCAACCTGGGCGTTACTGTGAGTTTCTCGGAATTTTCAGACCTTTTGTCTGACTTAGTGCTTAGCTCAGATAAGATATTATAGTGGGCGATTTTAACATCCACACAGATGCTGAGAATGACAGCCTCAACACTGCATTTAATCTATTATTAGACTCAATTGGCTTTGCTCAAAATGTAAATGAGCCCACCCACCACTTTAATCATATCTTAGATCTTGTTCTGACTTATGG
Organism: Thalassophryne amazonica; assembly: GCF_902500255.1. NCBI lineage: Eukaryota > Metazoa > Chordata > Actinopteri > Batrachoidiformes > Batrachoididae > Thalassophryne > Thalassophryne amazonica. The sequence continues at coordinate 113,726,668 of NC_047112.1, forward strand.
TATGGAAATTGAAGACTTAACAGTATCCCCTGAAAACTCCCTTCTGTCTGATCATTTCTTAATAACATTTACATTTACTCTGATGGACTACCCAGCAGTGGGGAATAAGTTTCATTACACTAGAAGTCTTTCAGAAAGCGCTGTAACTAGGTTTAAGGATATGATTCCTTCTTTATGTTCTCTAATGCCATATACCAACACAGTGCAGAGTAGCTACCTAAACTCTGTAAGTGAGATAGAGTATCTCGTCAATAGTTTTAATCCTCATTGAAGAACTTTGGATGCTGTAGCTCCTCTGAAAAAGAGAGCTTAAATCAGAAGTGCCTGATCCGTGGTATAACTCACAAACTCGTAGCTTAAAGCAGATAACCCGTAAGTTGGAGAGGAAATGGTGTCTCACTAATTTAGAAGATCTTCACTTAGCCTGGAAAAAGAGTCTGTTGCTCTATAAAAAAGCCCTCCGTAAAGCTAGGACATCTTACTACTCATCACTGATTGAAGAAAATAAGAACAACCCCAGGTTTCTTTTCAGCACTGTAGCCAGGCTGACAAAGAGTCAGAGCTCTATTGAGCTGGGTATCCCATTAACTTTAACTAGTAATGACTTCATGACTTTCTTTGCTAACAAATTTTAACTATTAGAAAACAATTACTCATAACCATCCCAAAGACGTATCGTTATTTTGGGCTTTCAGTGATGCCGGTATTTGGTTAGACTCTATTTGGTTTCTCTCAGATTGTTCTGAGTTATTTTCATTAGTTACTTCATCCAAACCATCAACATGTCTATTAGACCCCATTCCTACCAGGCTGCTCAAGGAAGCCCTACCATTATTTAATGCTTCGATCTTAAATATGATCAATCTATCTTTGTTAGTTGGCTATGTACCACAGGCTTTTAAGGTGGCAGTAATTAAACCATTACTTAAAAAGCCATCACTTGACCCAGCTATAGCTAATTATAGGCCAATCTCCAACCTTCCTTTTCTCTCAAAAATTCTTGAAAGGGTAGTTGTAAAACAGCTAACTGATCATCTGCAGAGGAATGGTCTATTTGAAGAGTTTCAGTCAGGTTTTAGAATTCATCATAGTACAGAAACAGCATTAGTGAAGGTTACAAATGATCTTCTTATGGCCTCGGACAGTGGACTCATCTCTGTGCTTGTTCTGTTAGACCTCAGTGCTTTTGATACTGTTGACCATAAAATTTATTACAGAGATTAGAGCATGCCTAGGTATTAAAGGCACTGCGCAGCGCGGTGGTTTGAATCATATTTGTCTAATAGATTACAATTTGTTCATGTAAATGGGAATCTTCTTCACAGACTAAAGTTAATTATGGAGTTCCACAAGGTTCTGTGCTAGGACCAATTTTATTCACTTTATACATGCTTCCCTTAGGTCTATTAGACGGTATTGCTTAAATTTTCATTGTTACGCAGATGATACCCAGCTTTATCTATCCATGAAGCCAGAGGACACACACCAATTAGCTAAACTGCAGGATTGTCTTACAGACAAAGACATGGATGACCTCTAATTTCCTGCTTTTAAACTCAGATAAAACTGAAGTTATTGTACTTGGCCCCACAAATCTTAGAAACAGGTGTCTAACCAGATCCTTAGTCTGGATGGCATTACCCTGACCTCTAGTAATACTGTGAGAAATCTTGGAGTCATTTTTGATCAGGATATGTCATTCAAAGCGCATATTAAACAAATATGTAGGACTGCTTTTTTGCATTTACGCAATATCTCTAAAATTAGAAAGGTCTTGTCTCAGAGTGATGCTGAAAAACTAATTCATGCATTTATTTCCTCTAGGCTGGACTATTGTAATTCATTATTATCAGGTTGTCCTAAATGTTCCCTAAAAAGCCTTCAGTTAATTCAAAATGCTGCAGCTGAGTACTAACGGGGACTAGAAGGAGAGAGCATATCTCACCCATATTGGCCTCTCTTCATGGCTTCCTGTTAATTCTAGAATAGAATTTAAAATTCTTCTTCTTACTTTTAAGGTTTTGAATAATCAGGTCCCATCTTATCTTAGGGACCTCATAGTACATATCACCCCAATAGAGCGCTTCGCTCTCAGACTGCAGGCTTACTTGTAGTTCCTAGGGTTTGTAAGAGTAGAATGGGAGGCAGAGCCTTCAGCTTTCAGGCTCCTCTCCTGTGGAACCAGCTCCCAATTCAGATCAGGGAGACAGACACCCTCTCTACTTTAAGATTAGGCTTAAAACTTTCCTTTTTGCTAAAGCTTATAGTTAGGGCTGGATCGGGTGACCTTGAACCATCCCTTAGTTATGCTGCTATAGACGTAGACTGCTGGGGGGTTCCATGATGCACTTTCTTTCTCTTTTGCTCTGTATGCACCACTCTGCATTTAATCATTAGTGACGATCTCTGCTCCCCTCCACAGCATGTCTTTTTCCTGGTTCTCTCCCTCAGCCCCAACCAGTCCCAGCAGAAGACTGCCCCTCCCTGAGCCTGGTTCTGCTGGAGGTTTCTTCCTGTTAAAAGGGAGTTTTTCCTTCCCACTGTAGCCAAGTGCTTGCTCACAGGGGGTCGTTTTGACCGTTGGGGTTTTACATAATTATTGTATGCCTTGCCTTACAATTAAAGCGCCTTGGGGCAACTGTTTGTTGTGATTTGGCGCTATATAAAAAAAATTGATTGATTGATGTGGTGGGGTCAAGAAATATATTTCTTAAAATATAAAGAAAGATGAAACAGCACTGTGCTATTTCTTTGATTATTTGATGGTTAAAAATCTTTAAATAAAAAACCTAAGTTATTAAAGTTGAGACTTTTCTTGTAGTTATGGCAGTAACAATAAAAACTGTAGCTTTATTTGGTAAAAATAAAAATAGGTCAAACACTCAGCTTGACAGTGATTGATTCTGCAACTAAAAAGCTAATTTAACTGATAAACTTCAGCAGAGCACTAAGTAACGTATTATTTTCACTCACTCACCTCAGACAAAATTTGTCCATTGCTCAAACTCAATCTTGTGGTTGTGACTTGTGAGTTAAACTCTCATCTGACTGCGAACGACGTTAGCATTTTTAGCAGCTGCTTCCCGTTAGCTCCACTTAATGTATGATTACTGGAGGAAAAATGCAGCTCATGACTTTAATGTCCACAACAAAGTAAACTGTAAACACAGCGCAGTCCCCAAAAATATGACTTTATAAACTCTTAAGCCCAAAACAAATGAACCCTTCTTCTTCTTTGAAAATTATTGGCGCTTTACAAACCAACACAGTGCATTACCGCCAAAACTGACGGTGTGGAACTGAAATGACTGAATGAACGGACTCTGATGTATGTTATCAAAAATAACCCGGAAGCATTCACCACGTGAGTAAAAACCCTGATTTCTGGTAATTTCTGGAAAACCTTCATCATGACACCTCCACCAAGCAGACTTATGACAACAAAATGTTTACATAGATCCAAAACCCTCTTTTTATGTCTTTGAATATAGTTTGAAGTACAAACGGTAATGGTATATCAGAATGGCTGACAGACGAGGAGCATGTTCTGTCCCTGTCTGTAAATAAAAAAATAATCTGAAAATATAATAAGTACATGGAATGGATCACTGTCTATTGGCAAACATGGGAGAATATATACATCTCAAAATGTGTGGTGGGTGGGGGGGCACATAATGTGAGGTAAAATTAAAGTAATTGTGGCATTTGTTAGATATGTCACAAAGGCAGCACGGTGGCTTAGGGATAAGCCCCTTTTATACTAGGCCTGCATACAGCTGCATTTGCTGCGTATCTAATAATGCAGGAATGTCTGCGTCAGTTGCGCACAGGGGGGAGAAGCTTGAGGAGGTGAGAGCGCCGAGGAGCTGCGCGAGACTGTAATGAGCAGACCTGCACTCTGGTTTCTCTTCCAGTTTATATTTCTTCTTGCGCAGTGCTCCAGGTGTGCGTTTTCTCTTCGAGTTTCTTCCTGGACTGCGAGCTGCAGCCGGCGATCGCGATCGTCTGTGAGTGAACGTGGCGATGTCCTCCGAGGACACTGGATGTGGACATGTCCTCTACCTGGCAATCGGTCTGTGAGCAGGAGTTGATGGACACATCATGAGAGAACTCATGAGGAGTGAGCGCGCCGAGGAGCTGCAGCCAGGCTGTGTGATTTATAGCTTGGCAAAACGGAGCACAGCAGGAATCATAAATGGCATTGGGTAGGGTAGTACTGCATAGGTGGCATCCAGTACGTTAAGTACCATACATGCCTCAACTTGCATGAAAAACTACTTCCTTTCTGCATCCAGTGCACTGCGCCAAAAATACACAAACAAATTAAACATTCTGCTGAGACCACAGTCCAGCAGTTTGGGCAGTGGGACCACAGTTGCAAAGATTACATTAGTAACGCACAACGCCGTCATGGTTAAATATGCAGGGTACGCAAGGTCCCCCTGCTCAAGCCAGCACATGTCCAGGCCCGTTTGAAGTTCACCACTGACCATCGGATGATCCGAGGAGGCATGGGAGAAGGCCATGTAGTCAGATGAGACCAGAATAGAGCTTTTGGTATCAACTCCACTCGCCCTGTTTGGAGGATGAGAACAACCCAAGAAAACAGTCCCAACCGTGAAGCATGGGGGTGGAAACATCATTTTTGGGGGTGTTTTCTGCAAAGGAGACAGGATGACTGCCGTATTGAAGGGAGGGGATCAATCAATCAATTTCAATCAATCAATTTTTTTATATAGCGCCAAATCACAACAAACAGTTGCCCCAAGGCGCTTTATATTGTAGAGGCATACAATAATTATGTAAAACCCAACGGTCAAAACGACCCTGTGAGCAGCACTTGGCTACAGTGGAAGGAAAAACTCCCTTTTAACAGGAAGAGAAACCTCCAGCAGAACCAGGCTCAGGGAGGGGCGTCTTGCTGGGACTGGTTGGGGCTGAGGGAGAGAACCAGGAAAAGAACATGCTGTGGAGGGGAAGAGAGAGATCACTAATGATT
>NC_047112.1:115153725-115154539 GCF_902500255.1 Thalassophryne amazonica
GGTGACGTCATTCGCCTGTGAGCACTCCTTGTGGGAGGAGTCGTCCAGCCCCTCGTCGGAATTCCTTTGTCTGAGAAGTTGCTGAGAGACTGGCGCGTTGTTTGATCAAAATTTTTTCTAAACCTGTGAGACACATCGAAGTGGACACGGTTCGAAAAATTAAGCTGGTTTTCCGTGAAAATGTTAACGGCTGATGAGCGATTTTGAGGTGATACTGTCGCTTTAAGGACTTCCCACGGAGCGAGACGTCGTGCAGCGCTCTCAGGCGCCGTCGTCAGCCTGTTTCAAGCTGAAAACCTCCACATTTCAGGCTCTATTGATCCAGGACGTCGTGAGAGAACAGAGAAGTTTCAGAAGTCGGTTTCAGCATTTTATCCGGAAATTCCACTGTTAAGGGAGATTTTTTTAATGAAAGACGTGAGGACGGATTGCAGCGTCAGCTCGCAGCCGCCGCGACGCTCCGCCACAGGAAAAACACCTCCGTCTTGATAACAATTGTAAAATCCATGCAGCTTTTGATGGCTTTCAGTGGAGTGAGTATATGAGAAATTGTTTAACAGCTGGACATGTTCCAACTTGTCCTTAAGGCTTCCAAAAGAGGTGTTTTTCCTGTCTCTCTCTGTGTCTCAGTCCTCTCTCTCTCTCTCTCTCTCTCTTTGTCTCTCTCTCTCTCTCTCTCTCTCTCTGTCTATCTCTCTGTCTCTCTCTCTCTTTGTCTCTCTCTCTCTCTCTGTCTGTCTCACTCTCTCTATCTGTCTCTCTCTCTCTTTCTCTCTGCTGTCTCTCTCTCGTCTCTCACCTATGTCTACTTTCT
>NC_047112.1:115154639-115224639 GCF_902500255.1 Thalassophryne amazonica
ATATAACACACACACACACACACACAACCACACACACACACCACACACACGCACACACACACACACACACACACACACACACACACGCACACACACACACACACACACACACACACACACACACACGCACACATATACACACACATACACACACGCACACACACACACACATATACACACGCACACACACACATATACACACGCACACACACACACACGCACACACACACACGCACACACACACATATACACACGCACACACACACACACACACACACACACACGCACACACACACATATACACACGCACACACACACACACGCACACACACACACGCACACACACACATATACACACGCACACACACACACACGCACACACACACACGCACACACACACATATACACACGCACACACACACACACGCACACACACCATATACACACGCACACACACACACACACACACACATATACACACGCACACACACACCACACGCACACACACACACACACACACACCACCACACACACGCACACACACATATACACACGCACACACACACATATACACACGCACACACACACAACACACACACACACACATACACACGCACACATATACACACGCACACACACACACACACACACACACATACACACGCACACACACATATACACACACACACATATACACACACACACACACATACACACGCACACACACACACACACACACACACACACACACACACACACACACACACACACACACACACACACACACACATAAATGAGGTCTGTTAGAAAAGTATCCGACCTTTTTATTTTTTTTTCAAAACCATATGGATTTGAATCATGTGTGATTGCCTCAGACAAGCTTGAACCTTCGTGCGCATGCGTGAGTTTTTTCACGCCTGTCGGTTGCGTCATTCGCCTGTGAGCAGGCTTTGTGTGAGCACTGGTCCACGCTCTCGTTTTTTAAATTGCAAATAAATGTCTGAATGATTTGGAGCTTTGCTGCATCAATTTTTTTCCAGAAACTGTGAGAGACTTCACAGGACGGCTCCGTGACGCGCGGAACTCCTCCACACGTCTGTCTTAATGTGCTGAAATAGTGCTGATGTCCACATCTTTTCACAATTCCTGTGCTAGTCAGACGCCATACCGGATCAAGACAGCGTCCAGTTTAGAAATGAACGGCACATTCCACTATTACAGGAGTTTTTGTCATGGAAAGAGGAGTGGTGGAGCCGCATGGCGCAAAGCAACGCCGTGATGAAGCCTTCCAGGACATGTTGGGGCATGTCCAGCTCATGCTCAATTTCTCGGATAATCACACGACTGAAAAGCAACCGGAATCCATCTGAAAGCCATCTCAAAGCCGTCCTGTGAGACCAACACCGAGGTGGTTTTGTCCCGCGTAATGAATGGCTCCGTGGCGCGTCCCTCCGTTTTTCTTTCCATTAAAAAAACTCCTGTAACAGTGGAATGTGCCGAAAAAGTGCTGATGTCCACGCCTTCTGCCTTTTTGTGAAAGTCAGACCATGTCCCAGATCAACAAAGCCTTCACGTTGGAAAATGATCTGGTTGTTTCAGCGGGGTCTGAGCATGTCGATCGGCGCTGGGAGTGCGGTGCGCTCTCAGCAGTTGTGGGCCATCCTTAAAGCGGCAGTAACACTCCTTAATCTGTATAATCCCCATAAAATCCTCCCTGAAAGCCATATTAATTTTCCGAACGGTGTCCACCTGGAGGTCTCTCACAGTTTCTGGAAAAAAAAATTGATGCCGCAAAGCTCCAAATCGTTCAGACATTTATTCGCAATAAAAAAAAAAACGATGAGAGGGGTGGACCAGTGCTCACACAAAGCCTGCTCACAGGCGAATGACACAACCGACAGGCGTGAAAAAACTCACGCATGCACATGAAGGTTCAAGCTTGTCTGATGCAATCACACGTGATTCAAATCCATATGGTTTTTGAAAAAATAAAAAGGTCGGATACTTTTCTAACAGACCTTGTGTGTATATATATATATATATACACACATACACATATATATACATACACAGCCTTTGGCTGGTGATATAAAGTTAAGTAAAGTTTAGTTAAGTAAGTTTAAGTTAAGTTTGTTTGTATCATGTACAAGGCACACCTGTGCACTAATCATGGTGTCTAATCAGCATCTTGGTATGGCACACCTGTGAGGTGGGATGGATTATCTCAGCAAAGGAGAAGTGCTCACTATCACAGATTTAGACTGGTTTGTGAACAATATTTGAGGGAAATGGTGATATTGTGTATGTGGGAAAAGTTTTAGATCTTTGAGTTCATCTCATACAAAATGGGAGCAAAACCAAAAGTGTTGCGTTTATATTTTTGTTGAGTATGTATAGTTTTTAGGGCTACATATTATAGTTTGGGAGTTTATCCCAGACAGACAGACAGCCGTAGCCCTTTATGTATATCGATACAAACATAAGAGTGCCATAATTGAGAGAGTGGCAACATGATGAGTCAAGAAACAAATGGTCATATGACTCGTGGTGCCATCATGGGTTCAAAATATCGTTCGTTGCTAATCGGTGATGAGGATAATGAACCAAGTCAAGAGTTGTTACACCTAGCGTGCAAAGACTGTGTCCTCTGCAACCAAAGTTATGAAACCAAGATAATATAATGATTATCAGTCATCTTTTACAAAGAATCTTGGCTTCAGCAACTATTTATTTCCAGCAGAGGTCAACTTCTACCGAGGAAAACTGTACTTTTGCCAGAATTCATGAGATTTGGCCTTTTGACCTCTCGTGACGTCATATGTATAATATAATATGAATATGAAGTAGATTGTATATGAGAGCAAATATTTAATGAAAGAATGATACCAAAATCCTTGAAACTGGTCCATCCAAAGCAAGGTCAATGACGTGCATATTACACTAATCCCTCTGCTCCTCTTTCCATGACAAAAACGCCTGTAACAGTGGAATGTGCCGTTCATTTACAAACTGGACGCTGTGTTTTATCCGGGACGTCCTCTGACTAGCACAGGAATTGCGGAAGACGTGGACATCAGCATTTTTTCGGCACATTGAGACAGACGTGTGCAGGAATTCCGCGCGTCGCGGTGGAGCCGCATGGCACAAAGCAACGCTGTGATGAAGCCTCACAGGACATGTTCTGGCATGTCCAGCTCATCCACAATTTCTCGGTTAGTCACACGACTGAAAACCCACCGACAGCCATCTGAAATCCATCTCAAAGCGGTCCTGTGAGACCAACACGGAGGTGGTTTTGTCCCGCGCCATGAACAGCACCGCGGCGCATCCGTCCACTTTTCTTTCCATGAAAAAAAACTCCTTTAACAGTGGAATGTGCTGAAAAAGTACTGATGTCCACGCCTTCTTCCTTTTTTGTGGAAGTCAGATGACGTCCCGGATCAACAAAACCTTCACGTTGGAAATGATCTGGTTGATTCAGCCTGTCAATCGGCACTTGGAGCGCGGTGCACTCTCAGCAGCTGTGGGCGGTCTTTAAACCTGCTGTAACACTCCTTAATCTTTGTAATCCCCATAAAATCATCCCTGAAAGCCAACAGAATTTTCCGAATGGTGTCCACCTGGAGGTCTCTCTCAGTTTCTGGAAAAAAAATTGATGCAGCAAAGCTCCAAATCGTTCAGACATTTATTCGCAATAAAAATCCGATGAGAGGGGTGGACCACTGCTCACACAAAGCCTGCTCACAAGCGAATGACACAACCGACAGGCGTGAAAAAACTCACGCATGCGCACGAAGGTTCAAACTTGACTGATGCAATCACATGATTCAAATCCATATGGTTTTTGAAAAAAATAAAAAGGTCCGATACTTTTCTGACAGACCTCATGTATTCACGAGAGTTTTAGGCACAATATACAAAGGCTTTAATGCTGTTGTCCATGTGAAGCCTGATCAGTGTGTCTCATATGCATTTCTGCTGTTGTGAATGTACTGAGATTACCCATAATGCACCTGGACACAGCATGACCACACTAAAACCTTTAAAATTTATCAGAAGATAATTAGTCCACTGACGGTTTTTAAAGTGATCTGAAAAGCTAATCCGATAATGAAAACATTAGCTTTGATAATTAGCGGTTAGCAGATTAGCGGAACTGTGCCCACCACTGGTTTTAGTCTAGTTTAGACCAAACATGTTGGAATGACCTTCAGCCAAGGACAAAGTAATTTGAGAAAAACTTTGATAAAAATGTCAAGGTCACAGGGAAAAGTCAAAATCTGAGTTTGATTGATTAGATACAGATTAATGCAGGTGGCTGTGTTAACAACACTAGCGGCTGCAGAAGGCCGAGGGCACGCCCACGTTTACTGCGTAGCAGTACGTAGATGGTCACTTTCAGAGTGTGAAGTTTGAACAGTTGTCTGACTGGGTGGTTGCCAGTTCAGTTGTGTAGTGTGGCACGGTTTGGCGGCACGGTAGTTTCGGGGTTAACACTGGTGCCTCACAGCAAGAAGGTTGTGGGATCGCTTCCCGTCCTTTCTGTGTGGAGTTTGCATGAGCCGGATACTCATTTCAGGCGACTATCCGGTACAGATAAAGCATTTTTGATGAGTACGAGCATGATACGAATAAAACTCAAATATCTGCTTGTGCTGAAGGAAAATTCTCATTGGCTGACTGTCTTCATGCTTTGTGATTGGCCAGTCATACACAGTGCTTGCCCCTCCCTACACAGAAATGTCTGTCTGCAGCTTCTCTCTCTCACACACACACACACACACACACAGGATCTCTCTCTCTCTGTGCTTGGCTTTCTTCAGTTCGCCTCTTTTTCGGTTTGCATGATATTTAAAGTTACTTGGTGAACTTGTTTCGTATCGTACGCGGTGGATTTGACAAGACAGAGCTGAAAACGACGTGTCACGTCAGTCACTGCCTCCACTCTGGTCTTTATTTTTTAACCGTTTGTTTGCTCTTCATTTTGTTGGTGATATAAAGTCAGTTGGAAAACTTTGCTCCTACTGAATGCGGTGCTTTTAAGAAGAATACAGTGGACAAGGCTGACATTATTTCCCATCACTGGATGTTTGCATGAATCACCACGTTCACACAGATCATTAAAAATAAACAGCCTTACAGACCACTTACACACATAGACACATGTAGCTGAACACACAAAGTAGCCTATATTCATATTTTTTATTGAACATGGCTGCATGTAGTTTGACATTTTATCACTGCAGTTCATAAAAATAAACTGATCAGTCAAACAACCTCTCTCTCTCACACAGTCACACACACATGCACACAGACACACACACACCTTAATCAATATTGTTTAACTTTGTGTGGGGAAAAAAATGCCAAGAACGTTAGGTAGTAAAAATAAAGAAATAATTGGGGAAAAAAAAAAATCAGTTTGATCATAAAATTTAAAAAAGAAAGCTGTGTTGAGTATGACAACTCTTGTTCATGTTTACTTAGTAGTTCATAATTTCCTACTACTGAATGTCAATTCTGAGGTTCTTTTATTCATTCATACACTTAAGAATATTCATGTTCTGAGTTCATAAAAACTTTATGTAAATAGTTCTTACTTTTATGATCAAAAACATTGATTTGAATCTCAATTTTGAGGCTGTTCTATAAATAGTTTTCAAGTAAACAATAAATATTGCAACTTCTGATCAATCCATATCAGTTTCAGACTTAATGTACCGATTTAAGCCCCACTCATTTCCGGTTATACCGTGCCCACTTCTGGTTTATGCCATGGCCACTATGAGTACAGATACAGCTCATTTAGATGGTTGAACAGATACAGATAGTGGTGTACTCACTCATCTCTAATACACACACACAACCTACCATCCCTGGTTCTCAAGACCAGGCACCTAAGTGCCTCTATCCTCCCTTTTTTTTTTTTTTTAACGATATTTAGGCGTATACTAGTATACACTAGTAGAGTTCCACCTTAGAATTGGAATGTATAATAGATGTACCTTACTGAATTTTCATGTGTGTACAATGAAAATAGGTTCTTCTCCTTGTCTTCTTGGCGGATGCGGCAGCACGTGGCGCCAGTGCACGCTGCCAGGCCTGACTGATTTAGAATAACTAATTCTTTGAAAGATCCAAACATACACCTGTAAATACTATTAAACACCAACACAAAGTCATATATCAGCTTTCTCCTGGTCACATGACCTTTAGCTTGAGTGACCTTGAAAGTTGGGCAGAATGGTTATTTTGTGGTCAGGTTAGGTGCACTGGTGCCACATCCTGCCACATGTCCACCGCACTACAAACCGGCCTTGGTAAAACCATGTTGCCTTGTTTTACTGATCACTGATGGAATATTAAGAGTAAATGCAGAATTTGAGAGTAAAGGGCATAAATCAATAATGTACATTTTTCCACCTTATTTTTCCATCTTTTCCACCTCAGCTTCTAAAAGAGCTTACTTTGCCAACATTATTAGCAAAAAGAAGCATATTCCAAAGTTCCTGCTCAAGACTGTTGCTTAGCTTTTCAAAGGACTGCTATATACAAATTTCTTGGATCATTTTAACTAAAATAGACATTAATAAGGACATTATTCTAAAGCGTGTGTGTGTGTGTGTGTGTGAGATGGAAAGCACTCATGTAGCAAACTGGAAGATGTCAAAGAAACTTTTCCATGCTGTTGGGTTTGTGAGGGGTGATCTGTTACCCCTGGTGATCTACATACTGGATCTTTTGGGCCACGTGGTGCTGCAGCTGTGGCTCATATTTCCTGTTAAGCGGATGAGAGAAGTCTGTAGCTCTGTCACTTTAAGATACTGAACAAAGGCCAAGCAGACATGTTCTTACAAAAATCAAGATTAACAGGACAGCCTGCAGTTAGTCTTACTGTACGATGTCTTGGAGGAAGGACAATGTGAAGAAGTGATTTGCTACATTTCCTGCATTAAACATCAGCCGTCCATCACTGCTTCTCTTCTCGGCAGTTGCCAAAGTGATCTCACTGTACTCCACCACCTGATAACGCTCAGCCACCTTACAGACCACACCCACAGCCTCCATGGGATTGGTTTTCTCCACCACCTGGAAACAGGAGCACACAGTCTCAGGGTGCAAGCTGAAAAACTGGATGTAGGATGTTCAGAGAGGACATACATTTGTCCACAAAGCAGTGTGTTTTCCGGAGGACTATAAGTTCCACCTTTTCTTCTGCATCTTAAACTCACTTTGTAACAGAGTTTCCAAAACACAGACATGAACTCAGTGTCGCACATGTACACACCACAGCCTGTGCTGTTACTTAACATAAAGACTTTATGGAGAAGATGCCCAAATAAATGAGCATTTGAATTCAGATGTTATTTGACTCCATTTGGATAAAATAAATCATCAGATGGACACAGATATTTGCTCACAGCAGCATGGAGAAGTGAAGACTGCAGGAAAGTCATCTATCATGACAAGTTAGCCTATTAGCTATTAATTATCTAATAACCTGCCTCGGCCTCATTCACCTTGTGTATATATATATATATATATATATATATATATATATATATATATACACACACACACACACACGAGGTCTATTAGATAAGAAACCGACACTTATTGTTTTTTAAGTATATGGATTTGAATGACGTGCGATTACACCAATCATGCTTGAACCCTCGTGCGCATGCGTGAGTTTTTTCACGCGTCGGTGACGTCATTTCCCTGTGGGCAGGCCTTGAGTGAGATGTGGTCCCGCCCTCTCGGCTTAATTCCTTTGTTTCACACGCTGCTCGAGACGGCGTGCGTTGCTTTATCAAAAAATTTTCTGGACCTGCGAGGAATATCCGAGTGGACACTATTCAAGAAATTAAGATGGTTTTCGGTGAAAAGTTTAACGGCTGATGAGAGATTATGGGGTGTTTGTCGGTGTAAGAACTTCCCACGGAGCTGGACGTCGCGCAGCGCTTCCAGGCGCCGTCGTCGGCCTGTTTCGACCTGAAAACATCCTAATTTAAGGCTTAATTCACCCAGGACTTCGTGAGAGAACAGAAAAGATTCAGAAGAGGCCGGCATGCGGACATTCCACTGTTTAAGGACATTTTTTAATGAAAGACGTGCGCGCAAATTCGCGGAGTCGTTTCCGTGACGACTCGGCGAATCTGTGTGCGCCGCAACAGGAAAAACACCTCCGTGTTGAAAACCATTTGTAAAATTCAGGCGGCTTTTGATGGCTTTCAACAAGTGAGTAACTGAGAAATTGTTTAACAGCTTGGGCATGTTCCAACTTGCCCGTTAAGATTTCCAACGGAGGTGTTTTTCCTGTCGCGACCACCCGCGGTCGGGTCCGGCCCGACACGCGACTCTGCCCGCACGTTCTTTCATTACAAAATGTCCGTTAACAATGGAATGTCCGAATAAACTCCTCATGCCGACTTCTTCTGAAAGTTCTCTGATGACTTCCTGGGTCAACAAAGCCTGAAATGTGGAAGTTTTCAACTTGAAATGGCGAGACGCTGCCGCCTCGAAGCGCAGATCGCCGCCTCGAAGCGCAGATCGCCGTCAGGCGCTGTGGGCCATCCTTACGGCGACACTACCAGACCAAAATCTCTCAGCCGTTAAAATTTTTACCGAAAACCAGCTGAATTTATCGAATGGTGTCCACTCAGTTGTGCCTTACAGTTTTGAAAAAATTTTGATCAAACAAAGCAGCAGTCTGAGCCATTCCTAAACAATGAAAAAAAAAAGAAAAAAAAAAAATCGACGAGAGGGTGGGCAACTCCTCACTCAAAGACTGCCCACAGGCGAATGACGTAACCGACAGGTGTGGAAAAAAAACTCTCGCATGCCCACGAGGGTTCAAGCATGTCTGATGTAATCACATGTGATTCAAATCCATATGGTTTTTGAAAAAATAATAAGGTCAGATACTTTTCATATATATGCCAGTTTAATGTTTAACATTTTAAGTGGTTACCAGGCCTACTACTGTTTACGTTAGCTACATAAATGTTCATCAGCTTACCTGGAATTTATCCCTCTCCATCATGTTAGTTACAGGCTAACCTGGCCTACATGTTGCTGCAGCCACGAGCCTCGAGCTCTCTTTAGCCAGGAATATTCCACCTTTATATCCTTTCACTAGGTACTTATATCAAATACATTTCTACACGATTTACTTTTTCTGGTTTCCCCCCTATCTTGTTAGCTTGCTAGGTATGGTTGGCTTATTAACGGCTAATTTAGCTCTTCTAACTATAACTAACTTATTTTTGTTATTTACAATTTTATTTTAAATATGGTGTAGATTTTTAATGATTCATCACTTTATATGTTCTTTAAAAGATAACATATATGAGGTCTGTTAGAAAAGTATCCGACCTTTTTATTTTTTGCAAAAACTGTATGGATTTGAATCATGTGCGCTTGCATTAGACAAGCTTGAACCTTCGTGCGCATGCGTGAGTTTATTCACGCCTGTCGGTTGCGTCATTCGCCTGTGGGCAGGCTTTCAGTGAACACTGGTCCACCCCCCTTGTCGGATTTTCATTGTCAGGAAAATGGCTGAGCGACTGCTGCTTTGCTGCATGAAAATTTTTTCAGAAACTGTGTGAGACAGCCAGGTGGAAACCATTCAGAAAATTCAGATGGCTTTCAGTGAAGATTCTATGGGCGTCACACAGATTAAGGAGCATTACAACCGGATTAAAGATGGCCCACAGCGGCTGAGGGCGCGCTGCACTCCGAGCGATTACTGACAGGCTGAAATGACCAGATCATTTCCAAAGTTAAGTCTGTTGATCTGGGACGTTGTGTGACTACCAGAGAAATTGCGGAAGAGGTGGACATAGCCATTTTTAGCCACATTCCACTGTTAAAGGAGATTTTGTAATGAAAGACATGCGGTGGAATTCGCGCGTCGGGACAAAGCCACAATGGCGGAGAACAAAAGCAAGTCTGTGTTGGAAGTCTCACGGGACATGTGGCATGCCCAGGTCTCCACAATTTCTCGGATACTCACTCGACTAAAAAGCCACTGAAAGCCGTCTGAATCTTCTGAATGGTGGAAGACATAACTGGAAGACCTTATAGCGTGCAATTAATATAAAGTGCTACCAAAGTCCACTTTATTTTATTGTCTCCCTCTTTGTGGGAGGAGAAGGAAACTGCACTATATGCTTATTTTGAACAGGTTTCATTAAGGTTGGGAAGTGCTTTGTAATGGTAACAATGTGGTAAGAGAACGAAAACAATGTGACACACGATCACAAAGTATACAAGCATCACGCTTGTGTACTTTGTATATTTGTATCACAAGTATAAGGTCCTCCCACATACTCCCGGACTTTAAGATGAACAGATGACAAAGCTCTGCAATGTGTCGACAGGTACATCAGTAAATATTCCAGCATTCATCCAGTACAAAAGGACAGGATTTTGGGCCGTTCACCCTGAAATATGGTCAAATGTCTGTGTGTGGAGCACGAGTGTGCACAACATTCTTCAATGCACCATGTGAAAAAATTGTGCATCCGTGTTGGGTGTTCTGGCATGGGCAGACAATCTAAAAAAAAAAAAAAAAAAAAAATCTGGAAATCACAATGTATGAATTTTTTTTATAATTTATTTGTATGTTACTGCTGCAAATAAGTATTTGAACACCTGTGAAAATCAATGTTAATATTTGGTACAGTTGCCTTTGTTTGCAATTACAGAGGTCAAACGTTTGCTGTAGTTTCTCCCCAGGTTTGCACACACTGCAGCAGGGATTTTGGCCCATTCCTCCATACAGATCTTCCCTAGATCAGCCAGGTTACTGGGCTGTTGCTGAGAAACACGGAGTTTCAGCTCCCTCCAAAGATTTTCTATTGGGTTTAGGTCTGGATACTGGCCAGGCCACTCCAGGACCTTGAAATGCTTCTTACGGACCCCCTTCTTGGTTATCCTGGCTGTGTGCTTCGGGTCATTGTCATGTTTGAAGACCCATCCACGACCCATCTTCAGTGCTCTGAGGGAAGGAGGTTGTTCACCAATATCTCGCAATACATGCCCCTGGTCATCCTCTCCTTAATAAATCAAATCAATTTTATTTATATAGCACCAAATCACAACAAACAGTTGCCCCATGGCGCTTTATATTGTAAGGCAAAAGCCATACAATTACAGAAAAACCCAACGGTCAAAACGACCCCCTGTGAGCAAGCACTTGGCGATAGTGGAAAGGAAAAACTCTTTTAACAGGAAGAAACCTCCAGCAGAACCAGGCTCAGGGAGGGGCAGTCTTCTGCTGAGACTGGTTGGGGCTGAGGGAGAGAACCAGGAAAAAGACATGCTGTGGAGGGGAGCAGAGATCAATCACTAATGATTAAATGCAGAGTGGTGCATACAGAGCAAAAAGAGAAAGAAACAGTGCATCATGGGAACCCCCCAGCAGTCTAAGTCTATAGCAGCATAACTAAGGGATGGTTCAGGGTCACCTGATCCAGCCCTAACTATAAGCTTTAGCTAAAAGGAAAGTTTTAAGCCTAATCTTAAAAGTAGAGAGGGTGTCTGTCTCCCTGATGCAAATTTGGAGCTGGTTCCACAGGAGAGGAGCCTGAAAGCTGAAGGCTCCCATTCTACTCTTAAAAACCCTAGGAACTACAAGTAAGCCTGCAGTCTGAGAGCGAAGCGCTCTATTGGGGTGATATGGTACTATGAGGTCCCTAAGATAAGATGGGACCTGATTATTCAAAACCTTATAAGAAGAAGAATTTTAAATTGTATTCTAGAAGTAACAGGAAGCCAATGAAGAGAGGCCAATATGGGTGAAGTATGCTCTCTCCTTCTAGTCCTCATCAGTACTCTATCTGCAGCATTTTGAATTAACTGAAGGCTTTTCAGGGAGCTTTTAGGACAACCTGATAATGAATTACAATAGTCCAGCCTAGAGGAAATAAATGCATGAATTAGTTTTTCAGCATCACTCTGAGACGAGACTTTTCTAATTTTAGAGATATTGCGCAAATGCAAAAAAGCAGTCCTACATTTTTTCTTAATATGCGCATTGAAGGACATATCCTGATCAAAAATGACTCCAAGATTTCTCACAGTATTACTAGAGGTCAGGGTAATGCCATCCAGAGTAAGGATCTGGTTAGACACCATGTTTCAAAGATTTGTGGGGCCAAGTACAATTACTTCAGTTTTATCTGAATTTAAAAGCAGGAAATTAGAGGTCATCCATGTCTTTATGTCTGTAAGACATTCCTGCAGTTTAACTAATTGGTGTGTGTCCTCTGACTTCATGGATAGATAAAGCTGGGTATCATCTGCGTAACAATGAAAATTTAAGCAATGCTGTCTAATAATACTGCCTAAGGGAAGCATGTATAAAGTGAATAAAATTGGTCCTAGCACAGAACCTTGTGGAACTCCATAATTAACCTTAGTCCATGAAGAAGACTCCCCATTTACATGAACAAATTATAATCTATTAGATAAATATGATTCAAACCACTGCAGCGCAGCGCCTTTAATACCTATGGCATGCTCTAATCTCTAATAAAATTTTATGGTCATCACTATCAAAAGCAGCACTGAGGTCTAACAGGACAAGCACAGAGATGAGTCCACTGTCTGAGGCCATAAGAAGATCATTTGTAACCTTCACTAATGCTGTTTCTGTACTATGATGAATTCTAAAACCTGACTGAAACTCTTCAAATAGACCATTCCTCTGCAGATGATCAGTTAGCTGTTTTACAACTACCCTTTCAAGAATTTGAGAGAAAAGGAAGGTTGGAGATTGGCCTATAATTAGCTAAGATAGCTGGGTCAAGTGATGGCTTTTTAAGTAATGGTTTAATTACTGCCACCTTAAAAGCCTGTGGTACATAGTCAACTAAAGATAGATTGATCATATTTAAGATCGAAGCATTCATTAATGGTAGGGCTTCCTTGAGCAGTTTGGTAGGAATGGGGTCTAATACATTGCAGTCGTCCTGTCCCATGTGCAGAAAACACCCCCAAAGCATGATGCTTCCACCCCCATGCTTCACAGTAGGGACGATGTTTTTGGGATGTACTCACCATTCTTCTTCCTCCAAACAGGGTGAGTGGAATTATTTCTATTTTGGTCTAATCTGACCACATAAATGACTTCTGGATCATTCAAATGGTCATGGGCCAACTTAAGACGGGCCTGGACGTGTGCTGATTAAAGCAGGGGAACCTTCCGTGCCGTGCATGATTTTAACCCGTCTTAGTGTATTACCCACAGTAACCTTGGAAACTGTGGTGCCAGCTCTCTTCAGGTCATTGACCAGCTCCTCCCGCCCAGTTCTGGGCTGATTCCTCACCTTTCTTAGGATCATTGATACACCATGAGGTGGGATCTTGCATGGAGCGCCAGTCTGAGGGAGATTGACAGTCATGTTTAGCTTCTTCCATTTTCTAATCATTGCTCCAACACTTGATCTTTTTTCACCAAGCTGCTTGGCAGTTGCCCTGTAGCCCTTTCCAGCCTTGTGGAGGTCTACAATTTTGTCTCTGGTGTCTTTGGACAGCCCTTTGGTCTTAGCCATGTTAGTAGTTGGGGTCGACAGGTGTCTTTATGCAGCTAACGACCTCAAATAGGTCCTTCTAATCTGGAATAATAAGTGGAGGTGAATTTTTTTTTTTTTTTTTTTTTTTTTTTAGAGGTTGTCTAACAGGTCTTTGAGGGCCAGAATTTCTGCTGATTGGCAGGTGTTGAAATACTTATTTGCAGCAGTAACATACAAATAAGTTATTTAAAAAAGAAATCATACATTGTGATTTCTGGATTTTTTTTTTTTTTTTTTTTTTAGATTATGTCTCTCACAGTGGACATGCACCTAAGATGAAAATTTCAGACACCTCCATGATTTCTAAGTGGGACAACTTGCAAAATCGCAGGGTGTTCAAACACTTATTTTCCTCACTGTAACTGTACCAACTGTTTTGAACACAAAGGAACTTTTTTCTTTAGCATTTCCCCTACTGTGCCAGTGATTGTGGTACTGGGGTTGTAACACATCCTCCGTCTTAGACAGGCGGATAAAACGCATCAACGTCTTTACAGAATTAGTCTGACTCAGCCCTATGATATTTCTGGTAAACTTTGGAAAGTTGCCTTCCAGATGTTTCCAACTTTAAAACTTTGTTTACTTGAGTCAGCTTGACATGGAATTTTAATCCTTGACTGTAGTAACAGTCTTTATTCTCTGTGAAGCCCGTAAAATTTTCACCGAAAGCCAGATAAATTTTTCAAATGGTTTCCAGGTGCCAGTCTCTAACAGCTTTTGAAAAAATTCTGATGGAAAAAAGTCCAAATCATTCCGCCATTTCCAGACAATAAAAATCCGACGAGGGGGCGGGACCACTCCTTCCACAAGGCGTGGTCACAGGCGAATGACGTCACCAACAGGTGTGGAAAAACTCACATGCGCATGAGGGTTCAAGCTTGTCTGATGTAAAAACATATGAATGAAATCCATATAGTTTTTGAAAAAAATAAAAAGGTACGATACTTTGACAGACCTCGTATCTTACCATGGAATGCAACATTTGATTTTGTGCTTTTTCTTAGCCAGCTGCTGAAGTTTCAAAATGCGTTCAGCTTGATTCTGAAAGAGCGTTTTGGAGGAAGGAAGCCCCACGCCATACATGCCTTTGGAGTAAGAGACCCCCAGTCTGGTTCCCTGGCCTCCGGCTAGCAACAGAGCCGCCACTTGACTCTGAGAAATGAACGACAGACGGTGCACAGAGAACAACGGCTTGAATCATCACTAACAGAAGCATCAAAATTAAAGTTCTTTCAAATATCTGCCATCAACATCGTAAATCATGTCCTACACAACAGAAATCCTCCGGCTCCCAATATGTAGACCTGGGTTCGATTCCCAGGCCCACTACCTGTCTATGTCCTTGATCTGCATTGTCTCCATCCACACGGCTGTAAATGGTTACTGGCCTTAGCTGGCAAAGTAACCTACCTCAGACTAGTGCTCATCCAGCAAATGTTTTAGCAGCTTTTTAAAGCCTTCTTGTTCCAGTGTTGCAATAGTGATCATATCTTTAGTGATGTTATTTTGATGAGAGAGAGAGAGACAGAGAGAAAGAGATTTAATCGTGACAGTGACATCTGGAAAAGCAGCTTTTCTTTTCATAAACCATGGTGGATCTTGATATAGGAAATATGATTTTCCACTCTGGGGAGCAACTTGGACGGGGTGGCACAAGCACTCGCTTAAAAAAAAAAAAAAAAAAAAATGTTCATCTGCACATCCAGTCAATCCAGATCATGTCATGGTGTGGGGAGTGGGCACCATGTATTTTTTTGCATGCAAATCTGATTGGTACTCACTGAGAAATTCTCACACATCCACTGAGGAACCGTGCACAGAAACAGCACCGTCTAAAAGGACAGAAACTGGACACACCTGATCTCTGGGAGGTTACTGCAAGTGCAGTGCACCAGAAGAGAGGCCAAAGTGCACCAGGAGAGAGGCCACAGGGCCAGAGGACACAGAGAGGCTGTGGAGGAGACGCTGTCAGCTGGCTCTGGCACGTCCCAGGTGCTAAATGGGTAGATTCATCTAACTAGACTACATCTACACAAAATGAAAACAGGTGTTGTGTGCCATGTCTTCTGAAGTTTTAAGAGTGTCAGCAAATCAGCGGTGCAAAAAATGTTTGCTATTATCACAACGCACATTCCTGTTTTTAAAGCTATACAGCCTTTCAAATGGAACAAAACTGATCAAAATTAGTTTCTACTAAAATCAAAGCATTACAATGTTGGTTTATTTTCGTAACATTTTGCAAAATTACAGCTACAATGACTGAGAACATATTTACCTGAGGGAAATACCATAAGGAATATTTTATTTTCCTTTTAATGGCATCTTCAGGTGGAAGTGCGTTGTTAAATTACTGGAAGCTACCTTTGACCTCATGTGATGCACGTACATGGGACGTGCACACTAACATCCATGAGATGTCTAGTTAAAACCTTCAGAGGTGTTATCTGGTTACAAAAACAGCGCTTTTAGATTTAGAAGTGTTTATTTCTTGCTAACATTAAATATAAGACAATGCTAAAATACCCTTGGCCGTATGAGCATGTAATCAATGAAAGAGTGTAGAAAGAATGTAACCTTTTGTCCTCTTAGAATAGGTCAAGGTTAGTCATCTTTGAGCTTGTCCAAGGTCTGTGTCCCAAGAATGTTCCCTGCAAAATTGAAGACCCTGGCAGTAACAGAAATGGAGTTATGCTTAGCACAGACAGAAAGTCTTCGCAATACCCAATGGCCATATTTTGGCCTTGGGTAATAAAATACATGAGAAACAGATTAGATTTGTGCAGAAATAAGATGAGCATTTTCTACCATGTTGGATTATTTTGTTCAAGGGGGCCGCCAGCTGACATCATCGTGCATTTCTACTCTGATTGGCTGTCGCCATGACCATACCAGCATCTCCCGTGCAAGTTGAGGAAAGCCCTCACGTGATCTATGGCGTCACTATCATAGAGTGTATGGGTCGCTAAGTAGTAAGTACTTCAAGGCTATCTTTTTGAAATTTTTCCTTTCAGGGACTATTTATCAATTATTTCTAGACAATGCAAATTTTGATTGTATTAGTAATGTCATATTATGAATCCCCTAGTTAAAGGCTAGTAAATAAAATTATACTTGTGCCAAAGAAAATTATTTTTCTGACTTAGACACCATCACACATAGCATGAATGAGCAGGAATCAAGCAGAAACAGCCGGAATGGGGGAAAAAAAAACAAAAAAAAAAAAACACATTGAAGCACAGTCGGAATGGACAGACAGTCGGACAGCCATGTACGACTGACAGACAACCACGTTTAAGTCCAGATTGAGTCATGCACACTCGAAGGAATGCAGCCCAAACATTGTTGAACAACAGTACATAGACATGGACTGCTGTCAGACTGCACCAAGATCATAAATAAAGCAATCAAACTGCCGGACAGATGCACCCGAGTGCTGTCACTCACCCACTCACTTACTGATTGGCTCGTCCACTCACTCCTCCACATGCACTGACCTCTGAGCAGAACATTGCGCCGCCAGGATGGACATATGTGTCTCACACATGACAGAGCACTGTGCTCACCGACAGCACGGGCGATGTGTCGAGCACACGGGGTGCACAGAGAGGCTGTGTGCCACGCTGTCTGGTTGGATCATCATCACGCAGCACGCTGTGGGACGGCACCTGATATGGGATAAATTTATGCCATGGAGGCATTTGTGAGCCAATGTTGTCATCACACGGTGCAACCGGGAAGAGAGGGACTTAACCACAGGCTGCAGTGCCTGGCTGGTGTCCACCCTGTGCTGTGACACGCACGGGAGATGAGTTTGCATGCTATTTATGGTCTCATGGGCTGGCAAAACAGTTCCACCATCATTCCTCCGCCAAGAGTTAGATGGTGAATCTAATACACTATCTAACCTCGTAATACATCCCATTCAGCTGCGTTGCGGGATTCACGGCAAGCTCTGACGCGCACAATGATGCATTGACTCGCAGTGACAGATGGTACTTTCGGTTTGATAGCGCAATGTCCACGTCTCATGATGGATACATACCACATGTTGCATATCAATGTTTCCTTTGTGCTCCCTGACCAGGATCTAGTAGAGGTGCATGTACATGGCACAAGCGGGACATGCCAGCAGGATTTGACGTGCCCAATTTATTTTGAGGTTCCCCGACTGCAATCAGATTGTTCTGAATGCTGTTATGACGCCGAATGAATATGTAGATTGCAGTGGCATTGCCCTCAGACTGAACATAGACTGCCATTCAATGGGTGTCCCACCTGGACTGTGCCATCAGTGCTTTGCACATGTGCGAAATATTCAAGGCAGCCGCGCGACTGGGTCCACCCGTGTTGACTGCTATGAAACTGCTGTCCGATGTTTACAGACCGCACCTCAACATTTTTCAGATGTGAGTTGATTCGTCATTTGGATGCCATTAGGCCCCATTCATGCTATGTGTGACAGGGGTCTAAAATCTTAAAAACCCAAAAGCCTGTACACTTTTAATTATTCTGAAACAAGTACAAAGTACATTAGTGCATTAAAGTTTTACAATTCAAGCACACACGAAGAAAAGAAAAACAGAGATGCATAGATTATCTTCCAAAAAGTAAATCACCTAAATATTGGTTCCACTGAGAGAATATAAAAACATTCATTATTTGTTTTATATAACAGCTAAAATTGTCATTTGGTATTATATTAATTTATAAACAGAAAAGGGACTTACATTTTGGTGTGGTGCTTTGACATCAATAGTCAAACACAAACTTTAAATAGGAGTCCAAAATTGTTCTCAGTCAACTTGGAAAAACAGTTAGTACGTGATTACCCCCCCCCCCCCCCAAAAAAAAAATTTGGGTACTTCCTCGTCAAACAAAAAAAAAATTGCGTCAGAAATTTGTCCATCTTTTCATCCTAACAGCTCTTCATGCCTCCAAGATGGGTTATGATGTAGTGGATTTGTTTTGTGTGTGTGTGTGTGTTAGAATAGCACTGTTAATTAGCTCCTTCAAATCATCGTCTTTCAGCAAAACAAACTCCGCCCCCACTAGTGTGTTGTGTGTGGGCGGGATTCCCGGCATGCAATGGTACAAAATGTATGGAACCAATTTGGCACAGTAAATTGAACCATGTTTTCACGCTAAATGCACCACAACACAAATGGGACACAAGTGCTAATAATCCATGTCATGTGACATACAAAGCACCAATCAAAGGATCCACTCAGCTGTTATATAAAAAACAACAGGTTAATGGTATAACTTTGTAAATTTCAAAAGCAAGAATCAAATCCAGGGGTGTTACATTCCCATCCATTTCAGTTCTTTTTATGCAATTTCCTGTTAAGTCAGTTTACCATGTCTTTACTCTGAGGAAATATTTCCTCTAGCGAGCATGCACAGTGAGCATTGAGAGTACCATATGATTACAAATCCAGCATGATCGAAAATCCATTTGTTACTTTCAGTGCTTACTAGGGGGAGGTGATTATGTAGGTGCGGAGCATCACAAAATGTTCTGCATGTTGACAGAATGTGTGCACGTTCTACTACAATGTGCATCCATGTTGTTAAATTGTGCACTTGTTTCACTAAATTTTGCTCTTTTTACTATATTGTGTGCACAATTTATTATATTGTGTTCTCATTTTACTGTAGTGTACGCAGGGCACAATTTCTAAAACGAGCACACGTTTTATTAAACTTGAGGGCTCAATTAAAGAAAAACATGCTCATAAATGATCACAGCCAGAAAAAAATATCACTTTTAGTGGCCTCTCCTGGGTTCTCTATGTAGGAGTGTCACTGTGCAAAAAAAAAAAAAAGTTATTCATTTCCTCCAGTAATTGGAAAATTTGTCCATAAAAATCTGACGCCATAATATACTTCATTATTATAATCCAAACCCATTCTGCTTTTGGGATCTCTTTAGCTAGCCATCTTCTTATTACAGCTTTTTGCTTGCTGCCAACATTATTTTAATCAAATATTTAGTACTGGAGCTAATTGAAGCTGAGATACTCCCATTGTGCCACATCAACCTGTGTTTTAAATCAGCTTTTGTGTGTCTTTGACCTCTGTGTTTGAGTGGCAGAGCGATGATCCTTCAACCAGGTTGTGACATACTTCCTTGGTTCAAAAAGGCGTACAGGAGGTCCATTGATGTTTATCATCATCAGGTTGCTAACATTGGAACTCAAAAGGGAAGATCTTTTGTCTGTGCAGACAGTATTCATTACACTAAACCCCCTTTCACATTCAGCTGTACTGCAGGGGATGGTCTCCATACATCGTCTGAGGGGCTGCAGATCTTCTGGGTCCCTTTGAGGGTTGTCAAGAAAATCCCTCATACCATTTATAGGCTTCTTTTCACAAATGCTGAATCGCTGGCAAAGGCACTTCACCTGTGACTCACCATAAAGTACACTAGGGGTTGGGGGCCAGTTTTTTGTGTCCAGAATGCTTAAATCCTGCAGCATTTCATCTTGAAATGAGACACTCCAAGTTGTTAATCAGGCTTTGCAGGAACTGTTTATCATCGATTGGTTTGAGCTTGCCATTTGACACAACTGATACAGATTTAAAACAGCCAGTTGCTTGTGCTGTTTTTGCTTCTGAAGACTTTTCTCCAGGGCTTTCTTTGAATGACCTCAACACTCTGAAGGTTCGCTTAATGAGGTGTTCTGCCTTCATAAGTGTAACTGAATGTGCCTGGAGGTGTTCAGACAGATTGGAAAGTTCACAGAGGGCATCATACATAAGTCCAAAAGTAAGTCCCTTTGGCTGCTCCCTTGTTTGCACTCGGGGTCGCCACAGCAAATCCAAGTTGGATCTGCATAGGTTTTACGCCGGATGCCCTTCCTGACGCAACTCCACATTACATGGAGAAATGTGGCAGGGGTGGGATTTGAACCCTTCTGAACTGAAACCAATCGCATTAACCACTTGGCCACCACTCCTGCTATCATACACAAGTCCAAGGTCACCGATAAACTCTTTACTTCGTAAACACATCCCAAGACCTCAATATGTCTGCCTTTCTTTAGGACTTCGGGCTGGGTCTTCAGCAGTGCTATCAAAATGTCCGTTTAGGGCCTCATATGACCTCCACGGCACAAAAACTACTGGCCACCCATCTGGCATTTAAAACTCTGCCTATTTTCTGGACTTGCAATCCCAACTCCTGTGCTGCTCCTAAGAGTTCACGTGCATTTTTAGTGGACTGGCTGTATAAGATGTAAGTTTTTTCCATAAATGCTTTGAAATGGTTAACTGAAACAACTTCATCAACAGCATCAGAAACAGCCAGCTCCAAGCGGTGGTTCATGCAATGCCACGTAAAGAGTTTTGGGTATCTGGCTGTCAGGTGTGTTGCTTCACCAGAGTTCTTGCCCAGCATCACGCTAGCTCCAGCTGATACAAACCCAATCCAGTTGTTTTGCAGCCATTCATAACTGAACCCCGCAGTGTTCAAACAGGTCAGTAAAGCTTTTTCTATGTGTTCTGCTCCTTGATTCTCTTATTCAACAAGCTCCAAAAACATAAATTCCGGAACAGATTCATTTACAGAGGCCTTTACATAAACAATCATAGCAGATTTGTGGCAAACAGAGGTTGCCTCATCAATAAGAACGGACAATTTGTTTGAGGATGAAGGTACGGTTTTGTCAATTTTTGTGCGCATTTGCTTGGCCACATGTTCCACAATTTTAGTACAGCTGTATCTTGAGTGCAAGTTTGTTCCCAGGTTGACTTCATTTTTTTTGTTGAAATTCAATCAGGTCATCATGATCTGTAAAAGGTCTGTATTTTAGCAACAAAATATGTAGTTCTAAACACAAAGTCAGTCTCTTTAAAAAATGTATGAGAAATGCTTATGAAAACTTCAAGCTTCACTTTGTTTTAGAGCAAGTCACTACTTTGGTGTATGATACTTTATAATTAGATTGAAAGTAAGCAATTATTCTGTATAAAATATAAGCATTTCAAAACTCTCTCAATGTCTATTGAATGTAGTTAATACTATTATTTACTACTTCCACCACTGCCTGATTTGCTACACAGAAATGTTGCATGCACTTTTCATAGGCCATGTGTTAGCGTAACAGCTAGGTGCCAAAATAAACCAGCTAACGGTTGTGTAGCCCACTTACCAGAAATGCTGGCAGCGCCAGGCTCGTCGTCTTCACTCAAGTTACAAACTTCAGCAGCCGTCTCTGAAGAAGACACAGCATTACTATCTCAATACATGAATGCAGTTAATGCAATCAATTACATTTGTAAAAACAGATTTTTTTTTTTTTTTACTACTTCCAGCACTGCCTGATTTGATACAGAAAACATGTCAAATGCACATTTTATAATCCACATGAGTTAAGGGCCTTTCACACGAATACGTAATAATGAATACGTCAGGCCAATCCATCAACGCTTCCCAGTCCGTCTGACGCATCCGATGCGTGACATCAGACGCGTCACTTCGGAAGCGGCAAGGGGGTGGAGATTGCTACGTCACACTCTGGCTGTTTCCACAACCTGAAAAAAGTCCAGCGATCGCCATCTTGAATTTGCGTCGCCTGAACCACAAAAAAGCTTTAAAATTAGCAGTAGAACGATTCTCCCATCACCCTGCTGGGAGAAGCTTTTTCAGCTACTTTTCGGAGTGACGCCGACCGAGGGAGGACTGATGACTTTGTGGGATATCGATCGAACCGCGACAGCGGGCCGACCCGCACGGAGAAGCCTTCAGGCATCATCCCTGGGCAGACCGAGGCAGGCAGCTGGAGGGATGGAGCAAACCCACTCAGTCTGAAATCTCCCACTTTTTGGATATATGCAAAGTCCCAGTTTGACCAACGGAGTTTAGTTCTGCAGCTTTATCGAGGTGAGAATAATGTAAAAATAAAACGTGACGTTTACTGAACTGCTGTGAAGGTTTAATGATCGGCTAACATTAGCTTACCCTTTTAGTACAGTTAATCTGAATGAACGCTTTAATTTGTAAATGGTTGTCTTTTTTTTATTTTTACCAAATAAAGCTACAGCTTTTTTCGGAGACCACAAAAGTTCAACTTTAAATAACTTATTTTTTCAGGGCGTTTTTTTTCCCCATTTTTTTTTTTTCCTTTTTTATATAGAAACTGTTTAGTGGTTCTTTATATTTAAAGAAATATTTATTTGTCCTAATCAGGAACATTTGCTGTGCAGACAACCAAACTTCCATTGATGAGCTGAACACCACGAAGTCCAGTCGAAAGAAAACATCTCTGCTCTTCAAAATACAACAAAAGTGTCTTCAGCAACACCACCAGAGTTCAAAGCTGCAGAAGAGACCTTCATCTGGTCCCGAGAATCCAGCAGAACATCACCTGCTTCTAAATAAAAGGCTCTTTCAACAGCAACTATTTTATTTTTTAAAAAGCTGTTTAATTTTATATTTTAACAATAAATGAATGAATCATTAAAAATGTCCACGAATCAAAGTCCAAAGACATTTGCACAGGTAGAAGCTCTCCACTTATTGCGCTCAAATTCATATTTTAGAAATGACTCTGTTCTGATAACATTAAAGGCAATTACATATTTTGACGAAATTACAAGTTGAAATGACCATTAAAAAAAAATCATGAGGTTTATGTCACAGAAATCCTACTTTACAATCACACTGCAGTCATTGTTAAATTATTTCCTGTTGCATTTATAATAAACATTTGTATTTATTTACAGTGTCTGTTTTTCTGGTTGAAATGAGATATAAATAATCTACCAGACTTAAAAAAATGTACAAGTTTCCATGTTATTTTATTTGTCTAAAAATAAATTTCCGAGTTTCCTTATGTTAAACAAGAAATTATCTAATCTGAAATAACGTGGTTTTAATTTACAGATGAAAGGTTTCTAAAGAACCATTTATTGATTTATTTTGCTATTTTAATTACAAGTGTTCTAAACTTTTTAACAGTAATCAAAAATTCTGAGGTAACAAACAACAACAACAAAAAACATTTCCAAGGATTTTTCTTCAGAAAACTGCTCCATAAATAAGAAGTCCTGTGACGTTTCTGTACCAATCTGTTTTGTACAAATCAGTGGTTTCTGCACCGATCTGTTTTGTACAGATCGATGGTTTCTACCACTAGTCTTCCGTGTTTTGGCCCGACACGTCGTTCCTATTGGACAACGTCAAAGGTACGTCACGGCTCAGAGCATCAAAAGATGGATTGGATTGAACTTTGACTGCGTTAGCCTGCTGACAAGCGGCAATGTACGCTCCCGTCAGAAGCATCGGTTTAGCTCGGCTTTTGACGCGACGCTTCTGACGCATCTAAAAGCAACGCGTCTCATTGAAAATGATGCTTTTTAGACCATTTTGACACATCTGACGTATTCAGTGTGAAAGGCCCATTAGCTTAGTGAACAAATAAAAAAACTAGCTGTCGTAGGCTAGCCCACTTACCAGCAATGCAGACAGCGCCAGGGTTTATCTCCTCCACTCAGGGTGCAGACTTCATCAATTGGCCCTGAAGCAGCAGGTGGACATTTTCGAAAGAAATCTAAACCAAGGCCTGTTTTCTTTTCATTTTTTTGGGTAATAATCACCACCGATACTTTCTCTAGCATTCTTCTTGTTTGCGTGCGGCTTTCGCGCTGATTAGCTGGTAGCCCAGCCCCCATCTATCTATGAGCCAATTAACACTTATCTAGCAGAGCGAACAGGGGGTGGGACATACGGTGCACTCTGCAGTGATGGACGCCTGATGGCTGTCTTTTAAAAGGGAGAAAATAAAATTACAGTCAATAAGCCCTCATTTTATTTACACCGTCACGTTCCCTGGGGCAATTTGAAGTGGGTAGACAGAAATTCCAGGTCTTTTTAGGTGAGTAGACGGCATCTACCTGCGTTCCACGTAGACTACACCACTGCTTCCCATGCAGCGTGACGGCATTGGACAAGAAGGAGGAGGAAGTGGCGTCAGCTCTGGAACCATTATCTTAATAGCGCCATTAATTTATGGATTTTTACAGGCTACTGACAACCCTGTGGTTCGGGTCAGAGCTGCACCATGTTTTTCAAATCAAATCAATTTTATTTATATAGCGCCGAATCACAACAAACAGTTGCCCCAAGGCGCTTTATATTGCAAGGCAAAAGCCATACAATAATTACAGAAAAACCCCAACGGTCAAAACGACCCCCTGTGAGCAAGCACTTGGCGACAGTGGGAAGGAAAAACTCCCTTTTAACAGGAAGAAACCTCCAGCAGAACCAGGCTCAGGGAGGGGCAGTCTTCTGCTGGGACTGGTTGGGGCTGAGGGGAACAGTGTCAGAACAGTTACTTTTCACCAGCAGAACAGCAGGTGGAACACTTATATTGATGAGCGCGCACTTGCACGGACTTCCTGGCTGCTCCACTCGACACAGAGATAAAACTGAGGATCTTCAGATTATTTGATTGTTTTCTGGACAGCCCAGTGTCACGTTTGTTTTTTTCGTGCTCCCATAACAAAATTAGTCAAATTTTCATGACGAGCCTTTTTTTTTAACTCATTACTAACCCTACTCCCACCCCCAACCCTAACCTAATCATACTCCTTCCCTCCACCCTAACCATAACCACCCCCGACCACCCCGCCCCCCACTTCACTTTTAATTTTGTGCAGCCATCACAGAATGAATTAGAATGAATTTGTGCTGCCGTGACGAAAATGAGGCGCTTTTCGTCACAATAACACGAACCAATAGATTAATGTATATTTGTGCTGCTGAATCACGACTTGCCGTGAGACCAGGGGCCTGTACTACGAAGCGGGGTTAACTTACTCAGATGTAAGCCAGGGTCAACCTCTTAAACTGGGGTTGACAAAACCTGGTTTTCTCAAGTTGTGTTAATCGGTACTACGACGCTGAGTAAGATGTTGATTTGTTGAACCTGTGTTAACCTAAGTGGAGTATGTGTGCATTCACATAAAAGGGGGTTGGTTGCAGCGCACGTCACCATTTTTCAATGATGGCGCGTAAAAGTAAGGTGACCACCTTACTTTACCGAAGAAGAATGCACGATTATTATGCGGAGCTACGAGGAATTTAAATTAACATTAAGGGGGAAATCGAACACATCGTCTGCCAAGACAGGCTTGTTGGCAACGTATTGCTGATCGGGTAAATGCGTACGTACAATTCAATTGTTCCCCAAATCTGTTACAGATGATTAACCTGTGGAATGTCTAATATGTGTAAAATAATGACCTTTCATTAATTACGCCCAGATGCAACACGATTCAGAAGTGGGCGTAGGCCTACTAATAAATGTAAGGTTAATTTAATGTTTCCTAAATAGGCTACCTTGACTGTATGATTGCTCAATATTTCAGATGTAATAGCAGTGCAAAACGCACCTGGCAGCAGGTGAAGATGAAATATAAAAACATCCTTCAGAACGGTAGGTTTATATTCAGAGCTTGATAAGTCCCACTTCGCCTAATTAATGGACATGCATTAGACCTATTTTGATATTAGTAATTACCCGCGATTGCATAAAACCCTTCTTTAATTTGCATTGCGGATAAATATCCAGGGAAGACGACAAATGCATCCAACAGTTTAGATAGAGCAAGTACTACCTTGCAAATCATATGACATACAGTATTCTTGCTCAGATGTTCAGCATCACTGATGGAATACATAAATTGTCCACTGGCAAAACAGGCACAAGGCACATTATCTGCTCGATCGTCGGGGCATTGTTACACTGTAAAAAATGACTTGTTTTTACAGGAAAACACTGGCAGCTGTGGTTACCAGGGAATTCCTGTAAAACATACAGCAGCACAGTAGATAACATTACAGACATAATATGTATATGGATTTACAGTGAATGAACCACGGCTGACTCACATTAAAGGAACTGTTAAATCTACAAACAAGAGCTCTCTTTTTTTGTACATTTAACTGCTGTATTTTTTACAGGAATTCCCTGGTAACCACAGCTGCCAGTGTTTTCCTGTAAAAACAACTGTCTTTTTTTTACAGTGTATGATGGGTGATGTTACAGATGTCAGATCAGCTGACAAAGATAACGAATTCCCTCGGCTGAGAATCAATATCTTTCATAGAGAATATCATCCGGGTATGTCAGCAGATTCTGGCGGTCTTTAAAAACCCTCGCCCTGTGAAGAGAGCCCCTCACAGTTTGTGCTCCAATATCAAACGGATCATCCAGGTAGGCCGGCATTGTCTTCGGAGTGATTGAAGGTGGATGGACGGTACTTATAAAGGGAGTGGTTAAGAGAAAACCTCAAGCTAACCGAGAACATAACCTGCTCAGAGCAGGTTTGGCACACAGCATAAATTGCCATGGCAGCATACCTCGATCAAAACCTATCCACTTTTCATAGTACGGGTTAACCGGGAAGTTACTCCACACGTCATCAACTTACTCCCGAAGTTACCCTGATAAGCCAGTAACCCCGCTTCGTAGTACAGGCCCCAGGTTGTTTCTGGATCACGGGATAATGTTGTCGCATGCAGACAGACATTATGAGCACAGACTGGAGCAATCAGCCGCAATAACGGATGACAGCTTGTGCTGGAACCTGCCACCAAAGTCCCATGTGACGCAGTTTTCTTCAACCAGAACAGAAGGAATTAAATTATTTTTCATATGTGGTTTTGTAAAGGTGGATAAGTTCAAAGATGATCTCACTGAAATGCACAAGTAAGACTATATCGTATTCAAAAAGGAAAACAATATTTATTTTAAAAATACCTGATTTTCAGTCCCTCATGTCACTTTTCAGATTTGAAATTGTTTCTAAGAAAAAAATTAAAAAATCCACACTTCCTCCTAATTTCTCAGATAGTAAAACTATTTTTTATCAGTTGATTACGAACAAAGAGCTGGCAACAAAAACAGTTTATCACCTCAACCCGTGCCAAAAATCACCTGCATTTATTTTATTTAGGTTCCACTCTGTGTTCTGAACTCTGCCAATATTGTCACTGTTGTCAGACTGAAGGTTTTCCTCCAAAGTCTATTGTCATCTAAATAAGGCTTAAAGCCATAAATGGTGTGTCCCCACAGCTGCTTCAGAAAAACCTTCAGACTGGACTTAAAAGAAAAAAGCGCCACACTATAAAAAAAAAAAAATTGTCTGAAAACCGCTCAACCTCCACTGTGTTTACAGTTGATTTGGGCTTGAATCAGCAGGTGCTGTTCAGTAAATGGGTAAATGCTCACATGTCATCTAAGGATTTAAAGCCATTAATGGTCATTCTGTTAACATAGGTACATGTACTTGTATATCACTTTGGCATGAAGGTTATCCAACAGGACAGCCCCATGTGGGGAGTAAAAGAATGTGAAATATGTAATTAGAGTAATTGCATATTGGGATATTTAAAAAAAATCAACCAAACCAAAGCAACCCTTATGTGGCTGAAATAAGTGAAAAGAAGGTGAGCTTAGAGTGGACTACATGATAATGGGTATATGAAATAGGCCGAATAGTACGTGCTCTCCCAAGGGTGCACTGACTGGGATTTGTGTGCAGTCAATGGCTCCTATTACTCTTGGGAAACCTAGGAGAAATTGTCATTGATAAGCCCCACTTCGCCTAATTAATGGACATGCATTAGACCTATTTTGATATTAGTAATTACCCGCGATTGCATAAAACCCTTCTTTGATTTGCATTGCGGATAAATGGCCAGGGAACACGACAAATGCATCCAACAGTTTAGATAGAGCAAGTACTACCTTGCGAATCATACGACATACAGTATTCTTGCTCAGATGTTCAGCATCACCGATGGAATACATAAACTGTCCACTGGCAAAATATCTAAGCGCAAGGGACATTATCTGCTCGATCATCAGGGCATTGGGTCGTCCTATACATGTCCAAAATCAATCTGGCCAAGCTGAATTCAAGCTGTGTGTGTGTGTGTGTGTATCTGGTAGGGTTGTCGTGTGTCATGTATACGTGCTGAACTGTATGGTACACACACACACACACACACACACACACACACAACGGTTCGGAGCACAGAAGTGTACACAGAATACACAGTATGACTCTGCACAGTATGATTACACACTCGTGTGTATTTGTTTCTGTAAGTCACCCACATTCAGACGGAGTCCCTCCAGCCTCATGCTCTGTGCAGGACGGGAGTCGAACAGTGGGAACAGCGAATCACCCATTTGAAGTGAGCGATCACATTATTCAGCCCAGTCTCATGTTTCTTCTTGTCCTCCTGTCACAAAATGATTCAAATTTTCATGACAGGGTTTTTTTTTAACTCACTATTACTAACCCTACTCCCAGAGGTGTCAAATCCAGTTTCAGAAAGTAAAAACCCTCCCATGTGTTGCTTCTACCTGTGCACCTAAAACAGGTGATCTCAATAATTAACTCGTCCACCCACCTGAAGAGCTGAACTAATTACAATCAGCTGGTTTATTGGGAAGATGGAACAAATATGTGGCTGGACTTTTACTTTCTGAAGCTGGATTTGACACCTCTGCCTACTCCTACCCCCAACCCTAATGTAATCCAGCCCTGGGGAGGGTTTTATTTTATTATTTGTTGTTTTGTTTAATTTTCTGGATCTTGGAGTTTTGCCTCCCCAGCGGTTGTCATGGCAACCCCAAATGCACCTGATTTTCATCGCACCTGGAGCATGGTGTGTAAAGTGTGGAATAAAAGACGGTGGAGTTTGGCAGAAAGGGGTTGCATCCTGAGCGGCTGGCGGCATGCTGAGGTGTGAGGTGCGGAGAGCAAAGTATGGGTAGAGAGGCTGGAGAACAGGAACTACCCTTCGCTCACACTGCCTCCAGTGTTACCGTTGTGGGTTACAGATGCAGGACATGCAGAGAATCCAAGTCATTAAAAAGATACAAACCTCTCTCAGTGGCCACAGAGCTCTGCAGCTGGGTTACCGAGACTCTGCGTATTTTTCCACAAGAAGTCTATCCTTATGGGCTGCCGGAGCACTCCACATCAAAACAGCAAGCGTCTCTGGACCTGTTGCCAGAGTTGGCCACTGCTTCACACAGCAGACGGGGGCAGTGTGAGTGGCCCGCCGCAGCGCTTATCGAGCCCGCAGACTTGGTAAGCGCATCGGAGGCAGTGAGAGCAAGGCCCTACACCAACAGACACCACTGGGTCCAGCTGCATTACTGTCCGGGAGGAGCACCACAACACGGATTACACACAGCGGCGTCGGAGAACCCTGCCGTGTCCATGAGTACACTTTATGTGTTTGTGTAATGGTGCTCATGAAGTTAGAGTCTTTGGCTCAAGGGACGGTATTGCTGTGCGTGCACTGGCCTTGGTGTGTGTGAGACAGGTGTACAGGAAAGATGAGGGGGGGAGACGAGCACCACGACTGACTACTCACAGCGGCAGGGGAGGGACTCTACCTCGCCTGTGAGTGTTTGTAGCGGTGCTCAGAATAATGTAACAGATAGCCTTCGGTGAATGAAGTGCTTGGTCACTTCATTCATTAAATCCATTTTTCAAAAATTACAATATTTATTCAAAACCTTCCTTACACTAACGTTAACCATAATCTAACCCTACTCCTTCCCCTAACCCTAACCACCCCCTACTGCACTTTTAATTATGTGCAGCCATCATGGAATAAATTAGAATGAATTTGTGCTGCCATGACGAAAATTTTGCACTTTGTGACAATATGACGAACCGATAGATTAATGATTGATTAATTAATTGATTCTGTGCTGCTGAATCACGACAATCCGTGAGACTGGGTTGCATTTTTCCATCCAGAAAATTTGGAAGCATAAACAGAATTGGTTAATTTGCCTTTTTTTTCTGAAATGTGAACCTTAAAGCAAAAGTATACCGATATGCATTTGTGTGGAAACTGTCTACAGATGAGTTGGATTATTTTACCATTATTATTAAACACAGAATAATTCACAGTAAAAATGTGCAAATAAAATGTACAATAAAAAATGTGTGCAAAGGAGAAACAGACAAACAGATTGAAGTTTTACATGAGGTATATGAATTAGTGAGTATCAGTGTGATGGCCTGTGGAAAGAAACTGTTCCTGTGTCTTGTTCTGACATACAGAGCTCTAACGTTGAGCAGAGGGGAGGAGTTTTAAAAGTCCTGTCCAGGGTGTGAGAGGTCTGCAGAGATGATACCAGCTTACTTCGGTATCCTCCATCCAGATCCTGGATGGAGAGCAGGCTGGCTCCAATGATTTTTTTTCCTGCAGACCTGACAGTTCATTGACATCTGTGCCTGTCATGTTTAGAGGCAGAGGGAATTCAAACAGAGATGTTGTAATCCACAGAGAAAGATGTTCAACAACAAACACTTCATTAATAAATCCTTGGCTATTTACGAGAAAGGCTCAAATTACAAGTGCTGGGAATAACATCGCCAGAGTCTGTAAGGTACAGTGGTATGTAAAAGTTTGGGGACCCCTGATGATTTCCATGATTTTCCTTTATAAATCACTGGTTGTTCAGATCAGCAATTTCAGTTAAATATATCATATAGCAGACAAACAATATCTGAGAAGTGAAAAGAAGTTTCTAGTACAGAAAGTGTGCAATAATTATTTAAACAAAACTAGGAAGGTGCATAAATTTGGGCACCCTTTTCATTTTATTGATTTGAATACATTTAACACTAATTATTGGAACACAAATTGTTCTGGTAAGCTCATTGACCCTTGACCTCCTTACACAGGTGAATCCAATCATGAGAAAGGGTATTTAAGGTGGCCATTTGCAAATGTTTCTCCTCTTTGCATCTCTTCAAATGAGTGGCAACATGGGAGCATTGTTCAACATCATGGTTTAGGGGAAGGATACAAAAAGCTATTTCAGAGATTTCAGCTGTCAGTTTCCACTGTGAGGAACAGTGAGGAAATGGAAGACCACAGGCACAGTACTAGTTAAGGCCTGAAGTGGCAGGCCAAGAAAAATCTCAGATAAGCTGAAGCGAAGGATGGTGAGAACAGTCAGGCAACCCATAGACCTACAACATGAACTTGCTGCAGATAGTGTCTCTGTGCATTGTTCAACTATACAATGCACTTAGCACAAAGAGATGCTGTATGATACTGTAATGCAGAGGAAGCCTTTTCTGCATACAGTCGCTTGGGGTATGCTAAAGCACATTTGGACAAGCCAGCTTCATTTTGGAATAAGGTGCTGTGGACTGATGAAACTAAAATTGAGTTATTTTGACATAAGGGGCGGTATGCATGGCTGAAAAAGAACAGCATTCCAAGAAAAACACTTGCTACCTACAGTCAAATTTGGAGGTGGTTCCATCATGCTGTGTGGCTGTGTGGCCAGTGCAGGCACTGGGAATATTGTTAAAGTTGAGGGTCACATGGATTCCAGTCAATATCAGCAGATTCTTGAGAACAATGTTCATGAATCAGTTGCAAAGTTGAAGTTGCGGCAGGGCTGGATCTTTCAACAAGACAACGACCCTAAACACTGCTCAAAATCTACTAAAATCTGTTGAATCTATTGAAAATCTGTGGTGTGATTTTAAGTGGGCTGTTCATGCTCGGAAACCAACAAACCTGACTGGAGATGTTTTGTAAAGAAGGGTGGTCCAAAATACCTTCAACCAGAATCCAGACTCACTGGAAGCTATAGGAAGCATTTAGAGGCTGTTATTTCTGCAAAAGGAGGATCTATTAAATATTGATGTATTTTTTCTGTTGGGGTGCCCAAATTTATGCACCTGCCTAATTTTGTTTAATAATTATTGCACACTTTCTGTAAATACTAGAAACTTCATTTCACTTCTCAAATATCAGTGTGTTTGTCTCCTATATGAAATTGCTGATCCAAACAACTAATGATTTATAAAAGGAAAATTCTGCCAACTATACTCAACAAAAATATAAACGCAACACTTTTGGTTTTGCTCCCATTTTGTATGAGATGAACTCAAAGATCTAAACTTTTTCCACATACACAATATCACCATTTCCCTCAAATATTGTTCACAAACCAGTCGAAATCTGAGATAGTGAGCACTTCTCCTTTGCTGAGATAATCCATCCCACCTCACAGGTGTGCCATATCAAGATGCTGATTAGACACCATGATTAGTGCACAGGTGTGCCTTAGACTGTCCACAATAAAAGGCCACTCTGAAAGGTGCAGTTTTGTTTTACTGGGGGGATACCAGTCAGTATCTGGTGGGACCACCATTTGCCTCATGCAGTGCAACACATCTCCTTCGCATCATCCGTGAAGAGAACACCTCTCCAACGTGACAAACGCCAGCGAATGTGAGCATTTGCCCACTCAAGTTGGTTACGACGATGAACTGGAGTCAGGTCGAGACCCTGATGAGGACGACGAGCATGCAGATGAGCTTCCCTGAGACGGTTTGACAGTTTGTGCAGAAATTCTTTGGTTATGCAAACCGATTGTTCCAGCAGCTGTCCAAGTGGCTGGTCTCAGACAATCTTGGAGGTGAATAAGCTGGATGTGGAGGTCCTGGGCTGGTGTGGTTACACGTGGTCTGCAGTTGTGAGGCTGGTTGGATGTACTGCCAAATTCTCTGAAACGCCTTTGGAGACGGCTTATGGTAGAGAAATGAACATTCAATACCCGAGCAACAGTTCTGGTTGACATTCCTGCTGTCAGCATGCCAATTGCACGCTCCCTCAAATCTTGCGACATCTGTGGCATTGTGCTGTGTGATAAAACTGCACCTTTCAGAGTGGCCTTTTATTGTGGGCAGTCTAAGGCACACCTGTGCACTAATCATGGTGTCTAATCAGCATCTTGATATGGCACACCTGTGAGGTGGGATGGATTATCTCAGCAAAGGAGAAGTGCTCACTATCACAAATTTAGACTGGTTTGTGAACAATATTGAGGGAAATGGTTGATATTGTGTATGTGGAAAAAGTTTAGATCTTTGAGTTCATCTCATACAAAATGGGAGCAAAACCAAAAGTGTTGCGTTTATATTTTTGTTGAGTGTATAATCGCCCCCAAGTGTTGTTTCATACAATTCAGTCAGTTATAAATCCATCGGATAATGCATTTAAGAATGCAACAAAATCAACTTGATGATTTTCTCCATTATTTTGTTGAAAAGGTGGCCATGGTTAGACAGAGCATAAGCAATTCACTAAATGCTCCAGATCTCCATCACGCCCCTGTTGCTCCTGCTGTGTTTAGTACATTTGATCCAGTGTCACTCTCACAGCTCTGATGTAGTACAGAAACTGAAACCAACTAATTGTCCTTTGGACATTATTCCATCTAGGGTGCTTAAGCAGGTTTTTGACACAGTTGGGCCATCTCTTCATTTTTTCAATACCTGTCTAAGGCTAGGGTCTGTGCCAACTGTTTTTAAGCAGGCCAGTTATCAAAAAACCCAACCTAGACCCCGTTGTGCTGTCAAATTTCAGACCGGTGTCCCATCTGCCCTTTCCTTCCAAAGTTCTTGAAAAGTTCATTCCGTTTTCACTCAGTTAAACTCATTCCTGGTTCAGAATCAAATTTATGATAAATTTCAATCCGGATTCAGAGCACGCCATTGCACAGAGTCGGCACTTTTAAAAGTGCAGAATGACAGTCTGTTGTCTCTGGACTCCAAGACACCTGCGCTATTGGTTATGCTGGATCTCACTGCGGCATTTGATACAGTAGACCATTCCATCCTGCTGACCCTCCTGGCCCAGCAGGTGGGTCTCAAGGGACCTGTACTGGAGTGGATCAGGTCATATCTTTCAAATAGGTCTTTTACTGTTATGATTAACGACCTCTCCTCTTCACCAGCTTCTCTGGCCTCCGGAGTGCTACAGGGTTCAATTCTTGGCCCTGCCCTTTTTTCGTTGTACATTATGCCATTAGGTTCTGTTATTGCTCATCATGATGTGTCCTATTCTTTAACTACGGGCACTATTGGCCTTGTAAATGTAATTTCCACCACACCATTGCCTTACAATATAAAGCGCCTTGGGGCAACTGTTTGTTGTGATTTGGCGCTATATACATGTGCTCTGATGTCACTGTTTATCTCCATAGAAATTACCCAAACAATCTTTCATACAAACTGTTTAGGGATTTTACAG
Organism: Thalassophryne amazonica; assembly: GCF_902500255.1. Classification (NCBI taxonomy): domain Eukaryota; kingdom Metazoa; phylum Chordata; class Actinopteri; order Batrachoidiformes; family Batrachoididae; genus Thalassophryne; species Thalassophryne amazonica. The sequence goes on from NC_047112.1 coordinate 115,189,326, forward strand.
TGTTGTGGTGGAAATTATGGCAATAGTGTGGGACAGCTACATTTTGTTTAAAAAATAACAGTTGTATGACATTGAATACCCCAATTATGTTTTGATTATTTTACTGATATTTTAGTCAGAGATTTTAAGACATTAGAAAAAACGTTTCTTTACCATTCATTTTTATTATTGAAGATCAAAAGTCTGGGTGTGGGACAAGCACAAAACGGCAATATTTGCATATAATCATGCTGAAAAAAGGTGAAAGTCATCATAGACTACTAGAAATTTCTTAACACACTTTCATTGTAAAGATAACTATAAAAGTGTGAAATTTCCCCTTTTTTCTGTTTTTCATAGAATATGATCAAAGGACATAATAAGTGCCTGTAGTCTAAGAATCACCCATGTATGCGGATGACTGACTATCTGCCTGTGACTTCTTTTTCAGACACCCAGTCCATTAATTCCTGTCTCACTAACATAAAGTGCTGGCTATCTCAAAACTTTCTCTGTCTGAATGAGTCAAAACTGAATTCATCGTCTTTGGATGTTCCAGCCATGTAAATTCAGTTAAAAACATCACTTATTTTGGCTCTCAGCCCAACCACACTGTCAGGAATCTGGGTGTGATTTTTGACTCAGATTTAAAATGTAATAAACAAATTGACTCCGTGGTTAGAGCAAGCTTTTTCCAACTCAGACAGTTAGCTAAGGTCAAACCTTTACGAAACCGCAGAGATTTTGAGAAAACCATTGTAGCGGAAAGCTGTGCTCAAACAACCAACATCTTAAGCTTGCATTAAGATGAGGCCATGGGGTTCCTTCAAACAAAGATAAACTCCATACAGCAAGGCCTGGTATGTCTCCAGGTGTCAAAGGGGAGACACTAAGTCATGCACAGCTTGGATCTGTCAACAAACCCAACACTTTCAGGATTTTCCCATACGGAGCTGTGAATCCTTATCAGCTCCCCAGACCAGATGCAATTCAACTCCCCTCTCACAAAAATAAACCTCCACGGAAAGACCCCTTCTTTACCAAAAGGCCTGAAAAGAGGTTTTTCACCCTAAACTCAAAAAGAAACAGCTCACTGAAAGATTACTCTTGCTGTGACGATTATTGCAAAGGTTTTATGGTTGAAATCGACCCAAAATTACCTATTTTACATCCCTGCTAGATAAATCCAAATCTAACCATGGAACCAGAGTGACCCCTGTGGGACGATTTGGGAAGGACAAGTTAATTGATACCTAACCTCAAATAATCCTAACCACATTTTAAAAGGGAAATCCCCTTTGTATTGTTGTAGTAAAAGAACAACAACAAAAAAGTAAAGGAAACATGTCACTCTTTTCTATTTATGCATGAAAGTTTTAGAATTGATGTGTTATACTCTGTTCACTGGGAAAACCACGCTGATTTATAAATATAAAACTAGACAAAGGAAACTCCAGAAACTACGTTACCCAGAATTCTTGGGGTTGGAGCTTATTAAACCTTTAAAAGAGCTCGCGCCCGGGAATTCTCTTACGCTTTCCTCTTTTCTTTGGGTTTAAAGACGCTGCCTCGGCCGTTAAGATTTATGACTTGTTTAAAGCCACGTGCTACTTAAGACTCATTCTTGTTCGACGTACCGACAACATTTTTTCGACAAATAACTTCTGCAACCTTTGTCAAGTTAAACACGCCGGCGCATTTAACTTCTTTTCAAATTAAAACCTTTTCTTTTTCAAACTCGAATTTCCTTTCATGAACATTTTTCTTCTAAAGTCAGCTAATTTTGCATTGAATTCTGATTCGACCAAGTTTCCAAAAAGACGATGACGAAAGACAAATTTTTGATTTTTGATAGAGAATTAAGATGCTCAAACCTTTATTCTGATGAGCCATACTCCAGGTCGCTGCAGAGGAAAAACATTCAGGTCAGCTGAGACGTCCACAGCGACTTGAACTGCCGCCGCGAAATCACAGCACCACAACAGAAATCATCCCCACCACTGACGAAACCTAGCGGGTCGGACCAACAGAGCCTCTTTGTCAAGGTCCCTGATGAAGCTGTGTGGCGGACAGAGCGTCGACTGAACCAGACGATTCCAACATCGGACCTCACGAAGACCCACTGCACTGTGCAATGTTGTCAGATAGAGTGGCTTTATTTAACGCTATTCAAAATCATCTCAGGTTAACAATACCAAAGTAAATTACCTGTTAAATTAGGACGAATTTTACTCCTAAAACTCCTGCTACGAAACCAAACTATCAGAACATTGTATAATCATTGCTAATTGATTGTCGTCATCCTTAATTTGCTCACTGTGATATGTCCTGTTATTTAACTCCTACCAGGGTTAAATAAATATCAAATGTGTGAGGTTGTCTGATTTTTGTATGGTTTTACAGAGGGTGTTGGATCTGACCTGTGGAGCTCATCCTTTAGAAACAGACTGATTAATTAAACTGAGACTGATTAATTAAATTGAGAATAATCAATTAATGACTGTTTAAACTCATAAGCACTTATGCTTTGAAATAAGTGGTCCCTGACAAAATTATCCACAAGTGATAATTTTCAATATTCCAAAACATTATTATCCCCTTAACGCCTATATGCTACAATATTTGTCTCAAATATGCAACATACCAAATTGACCAGTATGCCTGTTGCATATTTGCAACATACCAGTATTATAAAATTATAACAAGTTACCAAAATAACTATTTTTTGTGCAAAAGTGAAATTAATCTCAACATTATTTACCATCTAATTAAAGGCAAAAACAACTTTTTTATATATACAGCTATATAAATTCAGGCGTTAAGGGGTTATATTCATCCTGTGGTTTTCCCCTAGAGTATATTGGTGCCCCATGTGAGGCGCACTTATCAGGTCTGAACCTCTGAGTCACACAGAAAATACAGTCAATTAAGTTGGAAGCGTATAGAGCAACTTAATCTGTCCTTATTCAACTGTGTGCATGTGCGAGAAAGAGAAAAAAGAAAGTGCTGTGTTATTTCCACATGAGAAATTGATGTTTAATGTGAGGCCATGGTGACAGTTAAATTCTGCGAGTTTCCAGATTTAAATTGCTCACCCGGATACATATTGGAAAATTGCGAGATTCCAATTATTGTAATCACTGTATTTGTGACTCCAAGGGACTAGTTAAATTAGCTACTTAACCAGTCACAAAACGTATGAGTCAGTCAGCATGTTGTGCTCTGATTGTCCAGCCACGGCTTGCCTGAGCTGAGATTCTGATGTTACACTGAGCCTATAGCCCAGAAAGGATTGCCAGTGGTTGCTTCCCTGACTCAGGAGACATCCTGGTCAAAGCTTGTCTGAGAGAAAAGGGAGGGGGATCCCCATGTCCACCATCTTGTGTTTTAAAAGTGCTGTATTGTTCCACAGGACTGCCGAGTCCACCATTTTGTGAAGAAAAACAAGCACGTTTAAGAATTTATTGTTGAGTGGGAAAGTTTGAAGAGGAGGCATTGCCTGCTTCAATCTCTGTGTGAAACACGTCATGACGCGCTGATGTCACGACGTCATCAACGGCTTGACGCACTGTCGTCAGACTGCGCTACGTCACATGCAAGACGTAAACAGTCACCATCTTAGTACGCCAGCTCTGAATGGCTTAGCGGCCCACGAGAGGTGTTGAAAATCATAACCATTTGTTTCATTAAGCATTACTTGGTGAACCAAGCTGCTTCTAACGGTCACTAACTGCATGAAGTCTGCATGTTAATCAGTCCGCGTAATTTCATTCAATCGATTTTCGCTGTCGGCGCGACGCGAGACAGTACGGGCCTGCTAACAGAGCACTAACGCGCACTAGCTTCAACAGCCGTGCTAACGGCCCCTTAACCCAGTTTGAACACTAATCAGCCATCGGAAAGCCAGACGCAATAGCGTGCTAACAGGCCATTAGCTGCTCTCAAACGCAGAGGCTCCGATCACTGAATTAACCCAGGTGCTAACCACCGCAGCTAATGCGCCTGACCAGTTAGCCTAGCTTCTGCTAACATAACCGCATGCTACAGTAACCGGATAGTCCGCCGACTGCTGGTAACTAGCCTATACTGCATGTAAATAATTTCCAGCGACTTTTTAACTTTTTCCTACCACTTAAAAGAATAACTACTATTAACTGAAACATTTAATATCAAGTCTTATCTTGCATAATAATTTTTTTTTTAAACTCTTTTTAAGTCGCTCCTCCAATTATAATTGGAAATTAATCTTTTATTCTACTGTCTTGATACTAATCAAGTACACATTTAATCTTGTTTTCACAACTAGCTAATGAACTTTACATTTTCAATCCTATTTAATTAGGAGATCATTTAAATAATTTATTGTCCATAACACTCCTACCTCATTAAAAGAACACCTTCAGGTGTGATTTCTTTTTAAAGCGAAAGCTTTACCAAAGTGTAACCCATAGCAATTCTAAACAGAGAACATTGGTGTTACATCACAATAACTAAACAAAGAAAAGTTCTCCGTGTGTACATAATACAATGAATAACACTCCGACATTTTCCTTTTGCATTAGTGTGAATTCTCCACTGCTGGTTTCACCTGCAGTTAACTCACTAATCCCTTCCACACTTCGGCAGCTGGATCATCTGTAAATATTTTTTCGCTCATCTTATTTTGTTGTCAATCCTTTATTGTTAGTTTCTGGTGGACGCCGTCTAATCGTCATCCCAGAAAGCCAACATGGCCACGCCCAGTGACAACAAACCAAGAACTTCTACCGACCTGGAAAGCCAAGGTCGTAGCAACTCAGGTGAGCTTTTAGAAGAGGTCTTATCCAACCTGACCGCTGAAATATTGCCTGGCTACTTGCACGACATGCAACAAGCCACGCGCGAAAGCATAGTTGCTGAGATGTCTGAACTCAGACATTAGCAGCAACTGTGGAAAAGAAAACCTGGCTACAGTGCTTGGCAAGCTAGCTATTGCCACAGCCCTGAAGCTCAAACATGCGGAATCATTCATTCACTCATTCTTCTTCTACTGCTTAGTCCAATTAAGCGTTGCGGGGTGCTGGAACCTATCCCTGCAGTCATAGGTTCGCAAGGCGGGGTACACCCAGGACAGGACGCCAGTCTGTCACAGGGCCACAAATAGACAGACACACACCTAAGGACAATTCAAAAGATTCCAATCCACCTAACCCGCATGTCATTGGATGTTGGAGGAAACCCACGCAAACATGGGGAGAACATGCAAACTCCACACAGAAAGGCCATGGGAACTGAACCCATGACCTTCTCGCTGTGAGGCAACAGTGCTAACCACTAAGCCACTGTGCTGCCCCATGCAGAATCACTCATGGATAAATCAGTTCTTTCTCTAAAAAGGCAGAAAGAACAAAGTATTGAATTGCGCGAGGAGAATAAACTCTTGAGACAGGAATTTGAAGAAAAACAAGTCTGACCCTTGCTGAAGAAAATTGGAAGACCTACAGGCTTCCCCAAATCAGTCCGATGAATCAGATACTGCATCTGATCCTGGAACTAAAGACCAAACCTTACTCCTGAAAGAAACTCTTCAGGAACGTGACAATGAAATTAAGGAGTTACAAGCTGAACTTAGCTCTGCGTATCGGGAACAAGGAGAAGCTCATGATTTACTCCAACAGGCATATGGTGAGCTCAAAACATTGAAGAGTCATGCTGGAAAGCATGAAGACATTTTGGAGTCTGAAAAGCTGAAGACTCGCGAGGTGCTGAGACGTCTGACAGATACACAAACTCTTCTAGACGATACTTGAGAATGAAATGAGCACCTCAATGCTGAAGTGCAAACAACAAACTCAACCACTGGGAGACCCTGAACAAAAATTCATGTGGAAAAGCGGAACGCAAACATTCACCACCACAGACCGCAAGGAAATGCACCCTGAACCCCTGTCAGGACCCATGTCACAGGAGTTCCAACCTCCTTATCATGGGTATCGAGAGACACCGCCTCTCCTTCCCACTCAGATGCGTTCTATCACAGTCCTTAATGACAGAAAGCTGGACAAGACTGCACGGCTTATTAACCGTTTTGAGCCAACTCCAGGAGGCTCCCTGACATGTGCAAAATTCAAATTTATTAATTTATATAGCGCCAATTCATGACAATATCGTCTCAAGGCGCTTCACAACATAACAGTTAAAAATTTAAAACAATAAAAACAGCAGTAAAAAAGTACAAGATTAAAAACATCATAACACTAATGATAAGACAGGGAAAATAAATGAGTCTTTAAACGTGATTTAAAAGTCTCCACAGTGTCCGACTGCCGAATGTGTGCCAGCAGATCGTTCCACAGAGCTGGGGCACGATAGGAGAAAGCTCTGTGACCGGCAGACTTATTCACCCTGGGAACACACAAGTCCTGCACCCTGAGAACGCAGGGCCCAAGCTGGTACATAGGGGCTTATCAAGACAGCCAGATAGGGAGGTGCAAGTCCATGAACAATTTTATAAACTAAAATCAATACTTTAAAATCCGATCTTGCAGAAACAGGAAGCCAGTGCAGGGACGCCAAGATTGGCGTAATGTGGTCAAACTTTCTGCTCCGTGTCAAAAGTCTGGCAGCAGCATTCTGAACCAATTGAAGACCCCTGATCCTGGACTGCGGTAAGCCAGAGAATAGAGCATTACAATAGTCCAATCTAGGAGACAAACGCATGAATCAAAGTCTCAGCATCAGCCATAGACAGAATAGGACGAATCCTCGCTATATTTTGCAAATGAAAAAAGGCAGTCCTTGTAATGTCTCTAATGTGGAGATCAAAGGACAATGCAGGATCAAAAATTACTCCAAGGTTCCTCACTTTATCCGTATGATGTATAACACACGGACCTAAGCTAAATGCTAGCTGATCAAATTGATGCCGATATCGAGCTGGACCAAAAACCATAACCTCAGTCTTATCAGAATTTAAAAGTAGGAAGTTACTAGACATCCAACTTCTCACTGATGCAAGACAATCCTCCAAGGACTTTATGTGAGTAAGATTATCAGCAGTTATTGGCATATACAATTGAGTGTCATCAGCATAGCAATGAAAGGGAATCCCAAAATGCTGCAATATATTCCCGAGGGGTGCTACATAGAGAAAAAAGCAAGGGGCCCAAAACGGATCCCTGAGGAACCCCAAACTTCATGTCTCTACGATCGGAGGAGGTTCCATTACACAGTAGGAACGACGTCAACCACGCAAGAGCAGTTCCAGTAATCCCAAAGTGATTCTCCAGCCTATTGAGTAGAATATGTAATCCACAGTGTCAAATGTGCGTATTTAAATGACATACACTATTACCTCAGGGATTTCACTCATGTTACCGGTGAACATTACATCTACCGCATCAAGCGGACTTCCAGCCGCGAGGTCAGCTGGTTCATTAAGCGTCAACCCGCAGAGGTACGACAAGACTTTGCTAAACTTAGCTTAGCATTAGAAAAAGAATATTCTGATCACTCCGTTCGGACAGGCCTAGCTGCCGCTATGGCTGTCAAACAAGGCAGGCACAAACCGCCCCAACAATATTACAACAGGCTCCTCTGTACCTATTTCGGCACCCGAAATGAACCAGAAGAAGACCTTAATTTTAGAACCTTGTTCCTTGAGAACCTCCACCCTAATACGAGTCATCATATGGAAATCCTGGGAGATCCCAGTGAGGCTCCCATACAGTACCTGTGTGACCTTGCTATGAAAGGTTTCGCAAAACAAATTAAGAGGGTAAATCTGAGGACAAAATGATCCTCAGCCTTGAAGCACCTAGGCCTACCCTCGAGCTTGAAGGCACCTCCGGGGGGTCATTTAATCCTCATGCTGGCTTTGCCACTACCTCCCCTCGACAGATGAAACCATCTGTCAAAAGCCGACCTAAGGATCGAGGTGGACCACGAGCAAAACCGCAGTGGTCCCCACAAAACCAAAGCGACTTCAGAACCAGAGATGTCTCTGAAACTGGTGAAAATCGGGGAAATAAGTTCAAACCCAGACAGTGGGAGAAGCCCATCACATGGGAAGATCACCCCGATGACCGATGTGAGTACCCAGGTGACCAATCCCAAGGATGGCAGGGTTCCAGACACCCACATCAGGGACCACCTGGATGCAACAATAAGAGCACTTGGAACCGAGACTCCCGAGAAAGAGACCTGTCTAAGCACTCAAGTATGTGGATTCAAGCCTCCACCAAGAAATCCGGAAGCTCATGAAAGGCCTCCTCCAGGAATTTGAGGACGAAAAGGCTAAAAAGAAAGCTAATGTGCTGTGTGTAAACTGCACAGCTCCAACCACCCACCTGGTGTCTTCACAAACTCCGCCAGAAGCGCTTGAGGAAGACCTATACTAGAGTGTAGACAACCCGTTAGCGTCACCATCCCAGGACCCACATCCTGAGACACTACCTTTCAGATGGGGACCAAGAACCAGGAGAGACCAAGTCTGGCCCTCCCAGTGCCATCTTGGTAGTCCAGGTTGATCAGGACAAGAGCTCACGCGCTGATCCAGCGTCCGTTATAACTGGACAACCACCCGTACGGAAATTCTTAGGCAACCTCTCTGAGAAGGGGATTGCAAAGAAATTTTATTTGTCCCTAATCCTGGAAAACTCACTAAGACATGAGGCTCTTCTGGACACTGTTGCCGATACCTCACTGTTTAAACAACTGCAGGTTGTTTAAACTCATCAAAAAAAAATCATCTCAGGTTAATACCAAAGTAAATTACGACGAATTTTACTCCTAAAACTCCTGCTACGAAACCAAACTATCAGAACATTGTATAATCATTGCTAATTGATTGTTGTCATCCTTAATTTGCTCACTGTGATATGTCCTGTTATTTAACTCCTACCAGGGTTAAATAAATATCTTAAACGTGTGAAGTTGTCTGATTTTTGTATTGTTTTACAGAGGGTGTCAGATCTGACCTGCGGAGCTCATACTTTAGAAACTGATTAATTAAACTGAGACTAATCAATTAATGAATGTTTAAACTCATAAGCACTTATGCTTTGAAATAAGTGGTGCCCTGACATAAAATTATCCACAAGTGATAATTTTCAATATTCCAAAACATTATTATATTCATCCTGTGGTTTTTCCCTACACCATCCATGCTTTTGTCAGTTCACGTCTGGACTATTGTAATGCTCTATACACTGGACTTAGTCAAGCCTCTCTTTACCATCTGCAACTGGTGCAGAATGTGGCCGCTCACCTCCTCACCAGCACTCGCAAATACGACCATATCACACCAGTTCTTTACTCCTCCATTGGCTCCCGGTTCAGTTCCAAATACAATTTAAAGTCTTGTTGTTCATCTTTAGTTCAATCCATGGCCTCGCACCGACTTACCTCAGTGACATTTTGACCCCTCACCAGCCCAGCAGAGCCTTGCGCTCTTCAGACCAACACCTGCTGGTGGTTCCAAGGTTGAGGTATAGACAGTGGGATGATCGTGCCTTTGCCGTGCCAGGTCCTAGACTCTGGAACTCTCTTCCTCTGGAGTTATGTTCCATCTCATCCCTGCCCCTGTTCAAAGCCAGGCTGAAAACGTATTTGTTTCGATTGGCCTTTGACACAGAGCTGTGACTCCCTGGAAATCAACAACTGTAATATATTTTAGATGTATATGTTTTATCTTATGGTTGTTTTAACTGTGTGCAGCACTTTCATCAACTTTGGTTGTTGTAAAGTGCTTTAGAAATAAAACTTGGTTGATTGATTATGGAAATCATCAGGGGTACCAAAGCTTTGACATACAACTGTATATTATTGGAAAGTATGTACTATGCTTAGCATTAGTGAAGGTTACAAATTATCTTCTTATGGCCTCAGACAGTGGACTCATTTCTGTGCTTGTTCTGTTAGACCTCAATGCAGCTTTTGATACCGTTGACCATAAAATTTTATTACAGAGATTAGAGCATGCCATAGGTATTAAAGGCACTGCAGTGGTTTGAATATTTATCTAAAAGATTACAATTTGTTCATGTAAATGGGGAGTCTTCTTCATAGACTAAGGTTAATTATGGAGTTCCACAAGGTTCTGTGCTAGGACCAATTTTATTCACTTTATACATGCTTCCCTTAGGCAGTATTAGAAAGCATTGCTTAAATTTTCATTGTTACGCAGATGATACCCAGCTTTATCTATTCATATGTAGGACTGCTTTTTTGCATTTGCACAATATCTCTAAAATTAGAAAGGTCTTGTCTCAGTGATGCTGAAAAGCTAATTCATGCATTTATTTCTTCTAGGCTGGACTACTGTAATTCATTATTATCAGGTTGTCCTAAAAGTTTCCCTGAAAAGCCTTCAGTTAATTCAAAATGCTGCAGCTAGAGTGCTGACAGGGACGAGAAGGAGAGCATATTTCACCCATATTGGCCTCTCTTCTTTGGCTCCCTGTTAATTCCAGAATAGAATTTAAAATTCTTCTTACTTATAAGGTTTTGAATAATCAGGTCCCATCTTATCTTAGGGATCTCATAGTACCATATCACCCCAATAGAGCGCTTTGCTCTCAGACTGCAGGCTTACTTGTAGTTTCTAGGGTTTGTAAGAGTAGAATGGGAGGCAGAGCCTTCAGCTTTCAGGCTCCTCTCCTGTGGAACCAGCTCCCAATTCGGATTAGGGAGAGACACCCTCTCTACTTTTAAGATTAAGCTTAAAATTTTCCTTTTTGAAAAAGCTTATAGTTAGGGCTGGATCAGGTGACCCTGAACCATCCCTTAGTTATGCTGCTATAGACTTAGACTGTTAGGGGGTTTCCCATGATGCACCCAGTTTCTTTATAGTCACCTCTTTTTGCTCTGTATGCACCACTCTGCTTTTAATCATTGGTGATTGATCTCTGCTCTCTTCCACAGCATGTCTTTTGCCTGATTCTCTCCCCTCAGCCCCAACCAGTCCCAGCAGAAGACTTCCCTTCCCTGAGCCTGGTTCTGCTGGAGGTTTCTTGTTAAAAGGGAGTTTTTCCTTCCCACTGTCGCCAAGTGCTTGTTCATAGGGGGTCGTTTTGACCGTTGGGGTTTTTCTGTAATTATTGTATGGCTTTTGCCTTACAATATAAAGCACCTTGAGGCAACTGTTTGTTGTGATTTGGCGCTATATAAATAAAATTGATTTGACTATGCATATGTGAGTTTATGTATATTTAATATGTAGATGTATGATGTAGCATCAATGTTACCATTGCGTTGGTGATTGGGCACTCGCTCCTGTCAGGGAACCTCTGCTACAGTACTGGTCCAATCCAAATGTACGAGGGTACGCTGACAGGTTCTAAGGCTCACCATGAATGAGTAATGCCAGTTCAGTGAACCTTGTCATGCATCAAGTTAAACTCTTCTGATGACTAACTGTTTGTTTGCAGGTTATATACTACTTTATGGTTCACAGCTGAGTTTGAAAGTTCGTGGTAGCGGGTTGCAGCAAAAATGTCATTAAGTACCTGCAGAAGAAGCGGTTAACGCCCAAGGACACTCATGTCAATATGCTTGCGACATTAGGGGATAATGCTCCCTCCATATCTACAGTGCAGAAGTGGGCAGCTGAATTTAACAGGGGTAGAGAGAGTCTTGAAGACGATCCAAGGTCTGTATGGCCTTGGAACAGCCACAACCCAGAAAAACATTGACCTTGTTCATGAAATGGTGATGACAGGCAATTGATGATAAAGCAGCTAGCAGATGTGGGAATATCCTGTGAAAGAGTTGAACACATTCTGCATGAAGAGCTTGGCATGTCAAAGGTTTCCACTCAGTGGGTCCCACGTCTTCTGACGTGGGATCAAAAACGCACCAGACTGGTCATGTCAAAGACGAACTTGAAACATTCTGAAGAGGATACAGCTGATTACATGGAACGTTTTCTTACCCAGGATGAGTGTTGGGTTCACCACTTTGAAACAGAGACAAGAAGACAATCAATGCAGTGGAAACACCCAGGGTCACCACCTCCAAAGAAAGCCAAGGTCGTTTCATCTCCTGGGAAGGTCATGGCCTCAGTTTTCCGGGATGCCAAGGGCATTATGTTCATGGACTACCTTAAAAAAGGGACAAACCATCAACGGAGAGTACTATTCTAACCTACTGAGACAGTTATGCCAGGCTATAAAAAAAGAAACGTCCAGGAAAACTGAAGAAAGGAGTGCTGTTCCATCAAGACAATGCCCCAGCTCACAAGTCAGTGATGACCATGGCTACTGTGCACGGATGTGGCTTCGAACTGGTAGATCACCCACCATACTCCCCTGACTTGGCACCCTCGGACTTCCATCTGTTTCCAAACCTGAAAAAGAACTTAGCGGGGAAGCAATAGAGTGATGAGGTGATAGCTGCCGTTGAGGACTATTTAGACTCAAGATGAAAGCTTCTACGTCAAGGGGATTGAAGCACTGCAGCACCGCTGGAAAACGTGTGTGGAGCTAAAAGTGGACTATGTTGAAAAATAACTCTAAATTGGTTTAATTCCACAACTGCATCATAGTGAGCCTTAGAACGTTTCAGCCTTCCCTCGTATGATGCATTGCAGGACAGTCAGAGGTTTCTCCGGATCAAAATGAACTAAAACTTGGTCCAATAATAGGACATCTTTGAGCTCCTGGAATGCTCCTTGTTCTTCTGCAGTCCATCTCCAGGTTGATCCTTTCTTGGTTATGCGGTTCAGCTAGTGTTGATAGTTTGGGCATGAATTTTCCGTAGAACTGTACTGACCCCAAGAAAGATCTAAGGTTGGAGACATGTATTGGAGGCAGAATCTACTTGGGGACCTTTTGAAATTCCATCCCGTGACAAGGTAAGTCCCAGGTATTCAACACTGGGTTGAGCAAAGGTGCATTTCTCTCTGAAACAGTGTAGACCCCTGTTGAGCTGAGTGAATAAACCAGAGGTTGCTGAGATGAACAACTGCATCTTTTCCACTTATCAGTATGTCATTCAGATAGACAGCAACACCTGGCAGATTGAGTGCGAGTTTCTCTATGATCTCCTTTAAGTAGCCAGGTGCTGACTTAATGCCAAACAGGAGTCTTTGCTGCAGTAGTACTCCACGGTATCTACTGAGAGCATGTCTTCTTTGACTCTGGGGTGTCAGCTTGATCTGATTGTAAGCAGGTCTATCTTTGTGTAGCCATATCCTCCACCCAGCTTCTACATAAGGTCTTCAGAGAGGAATAGGTTGCCGATGCATTTCTAACTCGTCATTGATGCCAGTAGAGTAGTCCCTCAGACTCTAATCTTAGGCTTGAGCTGGCCTGGTAGCGTTGCGACAGTCGAACTGTTATCGGCTTCCATACTCCTTTGGCAATGCCTTTTCAAGTCAATTTATATAGTGCCAAATCACAACAGAGTTGCCTCAAAGCGCTTCACACAAGTAAGGTCTAATCTTACCAACCCCCAGAGCAACAGTGCTAAGGAAAAACTCCCTCTGAGGAAGAAACATCAAGCAGACCAGACTCAAAGGGGTGACCCTCTGCTTGGGCCATGCTACAAACAAATTACAGAACAGTTCACGGACAAATATACAAGAAATGCTATTGGCGCACAGGACAGGAGGATTGCCAACATGAATACAACTCCCATATCTGGATGGAGCTGCACCTTAAATAGAGAGAAAAAAACAGAATCAGGCATCAGAAAGACAAAAAAAAAAAAAAAAAAAAAAAACTGTATAATTTGCCAGCATTAAACAACAAGAAAAAGAGAAATACTAAGGTGATTGCCAGCCACTAGCCCTAAGCTTCACTAAAAGACCCAGAATTTAGGTAAAGTTGAGGCCACAGCCCGCTCTAATTACTAATAAATTAATTAAAAGAGTAAAACAAAACTGTACCAGTATGCTAGCCATATGAAAGGGAAAATAAGTGCGTCTTAAGTCTGGACTTGAAAATCTCCACAGAATCTGACTGTTTTATTGATGCAAGGAGATCATTCCACAGAACAGGGGCACGATAAGAGAAAGCTCTGTGACCCGCAGACTTCTTATTCACCTTAGGGACACAAAGTAGTCCTGCACCCTGAGAATGTAAAACCCAGGCCGGTACGTAAGGTTTAATTATGTCAGCTAGGTAGGGAGGTGCCAGTCCATGAATAATTTTATAGGTTAGTAGCAGAACCTTAAAATCTGATCTCACTGGGACAGGAAGCCAGTGAAGAGATGCCAAAATGGGTGTAATGTGGTCGAACTTTCTGCTTCATGTCAAAAGTCTGGCTGCAGCATTTTGAACCAATTGGAGACCCCTAATGCTGGACTGCGGTAAACCAGAAAAATAGAACATTGCAGTAGTCCAATCTAGAAGAGATTAATGCATGGATCAGGGTCTCAGCATCAGCCATAGACAGGATGGGACGAATCTTCGCTATATTTCGCAGGTGGAAGAAAGCAGTCCCAGTAATATTTCTAATGTGGAGGCCAAAGGACAACGAGGGATCAAAAATTACCCCAAGGTTCCTCACTTTCAGTGTGATGTATGACACACGAGCCGAGGCTGAGCATTAACTGGTCAAATTGATGCCGATGTCTCACTGGACCAAGAACCATCATTTCAGTCTTATCAGAATTTAAAAGTAGGAAATTTCTAGACATCCAACTTCTCACTGCTGCAAGGCAATCTAAGGATTTTATGTGAACGAGATTACCAGCAGTTATCGGCATGTATAACTGAGTATCATCTGCATAGCAGTGAAAGGTAATCCCAAAGCGCTGCAATATGTGCCCAAGGGGTGCTATATAAAGGGAGTAAAGCAGGGGGCCTAAGACAGACCCCTGTGGAACCCCAAATGTCATGTCACTAAGGTTAGAGGTAGTGTTACTGTACAAAACAGTGATAACGACTGGTCAAGTATGGCCTCAGACAGTGGACTCATTTCTGTGCTTGTTCTGTTAGACCTCAATGCAGCTTTTGATACCGTTGACCATAAAATTTTATTACAGAGATTAGAGCATGCCATAGGTATTAAAGGCACTGCAGTGGTTTGAATATTTATCTAAAAGATTACAATTTGTTCATGTAAATGGGGAGTCTTCTTCATAGACTAAGGTTAATTATGGAGTTCCACAAGGTTCTGTGCTAGGACCAATTTTATTCACTTTATACATGCTTCCCTTAGGCAGTATTAGAAAGCATTGCTTAAATTTTCATTGTTACGCAGATGATACCCAGCTTTATCTATTCATATGTAGGACTGCTTTTTTGCATTTGCACAATATCTCTAAAATTAGAAAGGTCTTGTCTCAGTGATGCTGAAAAGCTAATTCATGCATTTATTTCTTCTAGGCTGGACTACTGTAATTCATTATTATCAGGTTGTCCTAAAAGTTCCCTGAAAAGCCTTCAGTTAATTCAAAATGCTGCAGCTAGAGTGCTGACAGGGACGAGAAGGAGAGCATATTTCACCCATATTGGCCTCTCTTCTTTGGCTCCCTGTTAATTCCAGAATAGAATTTAAAATTCTTCTTACTTATAAGGTTTTGAATAATCAGGTCCCATCTTATCTTAGGGATCTCATAGTACCATATCACCCCAATAGAGCGCTTTGCTCTCAGACTGCAGGCTTACTTGTAGTTTCTAGGGTTTGTAAGAGTAGAATGGGAGGCAGAGCCTTCAGCTTTCAGGCTCCTCTCCTGTGGAACCAGCTCCCAATTCGGATTAGGGAGAGACACCCTCTCTACTTTTAAGATTAAGCTTAAAATTTTCCTTTTTGAAAAAGCTTATAGTTAGGGCTGGATCAGGTGACCCTGAACCATCCCTTAGTTATGCTGCTATAGACTTAGACTGTTAGGGGGTTTCCCATGATGCACCCAGTTTCTTTATAGTCACCTCTTTTTGCTCTGTATGCACCACTCTGCTTTTAATCATTGGTGATTGATCTCTGCTCTCTTCCACAGCATGTCTTTTGCCTGATTCTCTCCCCTCAGCCCCAACCAGTCCCAGCAGAAGACTTCCCTTCCCTGAGCCTGGTTCTGCTGGAGGTTTCTTGTTAAAAGGGAGTTTTTCCTTCCCACTGTCGCCAAGTGCTTGTTCATAGGGGGTCGTTTTGACCGTTGGGGTTTTTTCTGTAATTATTGTATGGCTTTTGCCTTACAATATAAAGCACCTTGAGGCAACTGTTTGTTGTGATTTGGCGCTATATAAATAAAATTGATTTGACTATGCATATGTGAGTTTATGTATATTTAATATGTAGATGTATGATGTAGCATCAATGTTACCATTGCGTTGGTGATTGGGCACTCGCTCCTGTCAGGGAACCTCTGCTACAGTACTGGTCCAATCCAAATGTACGAGGGTACGCTGACAGGTTCTAAGGCTCACCATGAATGAGTAATGCCAGTTCAGTGAACCTTGTCATGCATCAAGTTAAACTCTTCTGATGACTAACTGTTTGTTTGCAGGTTATATACTACTTTATGGTTCACAGCTGAGTTTGAAAGTTCGTGGTAGCGGGTTGCAGCAAAAATGTCATTAAGTACCTGCAGAAGAAGCGGTTAACGCCCAAGGACACTCATGTCAATATGCTTGCGACATTAGGGGATAATGCTCCCTCCATATCTACAGTGCAGAAGTGGGCAGCTGAATTTAACAGGGGTAGAGAGAGTCTTGAAGACGATCCAAGGTCTGTATGGCCTTGGAACAGCCACAACCCAGAAAAACATTGACCTTGTTCATGAAATGGTGATGACAGGCAATTGATGATAAAGCAGCTAGCAGATGTGGGAATATCCTGTGAAAGAGTTGAACACATTCTGCATGAAGAGCTTGGCATGTCAAAGGTTTCCACTCAGTGGGTCCCACGTCTTCTGACGTGGGATCAAAAACGCACCAGACTGGTCATGTCAAAGACGAACTTGAAACATTCTGAAGAGGATACAGCTGATTACATGGAACGTTTTCTTACCCAGGATGAGTGTTGGGTTCACCACTTTGAAACAGAGACAAGAAGACAATCAATGCAGTGGAAACACCCAGGGTCACCACCTCCAAAGAAAGCCAAGGTCGTTTCATCTCCTGGGAAGGTCATGGCCTCAGTTTTCCGGGATGCCAAGGGCATTATGTTCATGGACTACCTTAAAAAAGGGACAAACCATCAACGGAGAGTACTATTCTAACCTACTGAGACAGTTATGCCAGGCTATAAAAAAAGAAACGTCCAGGAAAACTGAAGAAAGGAGTGCTGTTCCATCAAGACAATGCCCCAGCTCACAAGTCAGTGATGACCATGGCTACTGTGCACGGATGTGGCTTCGAACTGGTAGATCACCCACCATACTCCCCTGACTTGGCACCCTCGGACTTCCATCTGTTTCCAAACCTGAAAAAGAACTTAGCGGGGGAAGCAATAGAGTGATGAGGTGATAGCTGCCGTTGAGGACTATTTAGACTCAAGATGAAAGCTTCTACGTCAAGGGGATTGAAGCACTGCAGCACCGCTGGAAAACGTGTGTGGAGCTAAAAGTGGACTATGTTGAAAAATAACTCTAAATTGGTTTAATTCCACAACTGCATCATAGTGAGCCTTAGAACGTTTCAGCCTTCCCTCGTATGATGCATTGCAGGACAGTCAGAGGTTTCTCCGGATCAAAATGAACTAAAACTTGGTCCAATAATAGGACATCTTTGAGCTCCTGGAATGCTCCTTGTTCTTCTGCAGTCCATCTCCAGGTTGATCCTTTCTTGGTTATGCGGTTCAGCTAGTGTTGATAGTTTGGGCATGAATTTTCCGTAGAACTGTACTGACCCCAAGAAAGATCTAAGGTTGGAGACATGTATTGGAGGCAGAATCTACTTGGGGACCTTTTGAAATTCCATCCCGTGACAAGGTAAGTCCCAGGTATTCAACACTGGGTTGAGCAAAGGTGCATTTCTCTCTGAAACAGTGTAGACCCCTGTTGAGCTGAGTGAATAAACCAGAGGTTGCTGAGATGAACAACTGCATCTTTTCCACTTATCAGTATGTCATTCAGATAGACAGCAACACCTGGCAGATTGAGTGCGAGTTTCTCTATGATCTCCTTTAAGTAGCCAGGTGCTGACTTAATGCCAAACAGGAGTCTTTGCTGCAGTAGTACTCCACGGTATCTACTGAGAGCATGTCTTCTTTGACTCTGGGGTGTCAGCTTGATCTGATTGTAAGCAGGTCTATCTTTGTGTAGCCATATCCTCCACCCAGCTTCTACATAAGGTCTTCAGAGAGGAATAGGTTGCCGATGCATTTCTAACTCGTCATTGATGCCAGTAGAGTAGTCCCTCAGACTCTAATCTTAGGCTTGAGCTGGCCTGGTAGCGTTGCGACAGTCGAACTGTTATCGGCTTCCATACTCCTTTGGCAATGCCTTTTCAAGTCAATTTATATAGTGCCAAATCACAACAGAGTTGCCTCAAAGCGCTTCACACAAGTAAGGTCTAATCTTACCAACCCCCAGAGCAACAGTGCTAAGGAAAAACTCCCTCTGAGGAAGAAACATCAAGCAGACCAGACTCAAAGGGGTGACCCTCTGCTTGGGCCATGCTACAAACAAATTACAGAACAGTTCACGGACAAATATACAAGAAATGCTATTGGCGCACAGGACAGGAGGATTGCCAACATGAATACAACTCCCATATCTGGATGGAGCTGCACCTTAAATAGAGAGAAAAAAACAGAATCAGGCATCAGAAAGACAAAAAAAAAAAAAAAAAAAAAACTGTATAATTTGCCAGCATTAAACAACAAGAAAAAGAGAAATACTAAGGTGATTGCCAGCCACTAGCCCTAAGCTTCACTAAAAGACCCAGAATTTAGGTAAAGTTGAGGCCACAGCCCGCTCTAATTACTAATAAATTAATTAAAAGAGTAAAACAAAACTGTACCAGTATGCTAGCCATATGAAAGGGAAAATAAGTGCGTCTTAAGTCTGGACTTGAAAATCTCCACAGAATCTGACTGTTTTATTGATGCAAGGAGATCATTCCACAGAACAGGGGCACGATAAGAGAAAGCTCTGTGACCCGCAGACTTCTTATTCACCTTAGGGACACAAAGTAGTCCTGCACCCTGAGAATGTAAAAACCCAGGCCGGTACGTAAGGTTTAATTATGTCAGCTAGGTAGGGAGGTGCCAGTCCATGAATAATTTTATAGGTTAGTAGCAGAACCTTAAAATCTGATCTCACTGGGACAGGAAGCCAGTGAAGAGATGCCAAAATGGGTGTAATGTGGTCGAACTTTCTGCTTCATGTCAAAAGTCTGGCTGCAGCATTTTGAACCAATTGGAGACCCCTAATGCTGGACTGCGGTAAACCAGAAAAATAGAACATTGCAGTAGTCCAATCTAGAAGAGATTAATGCATGGATCAGGGTCTCAGCATCAGCCATAGACAGGATGGGACGAATCTTCGCTATATTTCGCAGGTGGAAGAAAGCAGTCCCAGTAATATTTCTAATGTGGAGGCCAAAGGACAACGAGGGATCAAAAATTACCCCAAGGTTCCTCACTTTCAGTGTGATGTATGACACACGAGCCGAGGCTGAGCATTAACTGGTCAAATTGATGCCGATGTCTCACTGGACCAAGAACCATCATTTCAGTCTTATCAGAATTTAAAAGTAGGAAATTTCTAGACATCCAACTTCTCACTGCTGCAAGGCAATCTAAGGATTTTATGTGAACGAGATTACCAGCAGTTATCGGCATGTATAACTGAGTATCATCTGCATAGCAGTGAAAGGTAATCCCAAAGCGCTGCAATATGTGCCCAAGGGGTGCTATATAAAGGGAGTAAAGCAGGGGGCCTAAGACAGACCCCTGTGGAACCCCAAATGTCATGTCACTAAGGTTAGAGGTAGTGTTACTGTACAAAACAGTGATAACGACTGGTCAAGTATGACGTCAGCCATGCAAGGTCACTCCCAGTAATCCCAAAGTGATTTTCCAGCCTATCAAGTAGAATATGATGATCCACTGTATCAAATGCAGCACTGAGATCTAACAGCAACAGAACTGTAGTGGTGACCGAATCCATTGTAAGCAGAAGATCATTCACCACTTTAGTGAGAGCCGTCTCTGTGGAATGATATTTTCTAAAAGCAGACTGCAGTAGCTCAAAGAGATTATTCTCAGTAAGACAGTCTACGAGCTGCCGTGACACCACTTTTTCCAGAATTTTAGAGAAAAATGATAGATTTGATATCGGCTGATAGTTTGTCAATACACTAGGGTCAAGATTAGGTTTCTTAAGTAATGGTTTAATTACTGCAGATTTGAAACATTTAGGAACAGATCCAGAAGTTAAAGAAAGATTAATCATTTCCAGCACAGTCGGCCCAAGAGTGGGCCACAGGTCCTTAAACAGTTTTGTTGGTGTAGGATCAAATAAACAGGTTGTGCTTTTTGTTGACATTATGAGTTTTGTCAGCATGCCTAGTGAGATACTGTCAAATTCTGTAAGTCTAGGTAATACCTCAGTAATGGTGCCCACCTCAATAGCAGGGTGTAGTGGCTGGGTTAAGGCATGCCGGGATATGTTTAACCTGATGTCTACTTTCTTCCCAAAGTAATCCAGGAAATCTTGTGCTGTAAAAGGAGAGCGAACTACAGGTGGTTGTCCATGCATAAGTGCTGCCACCGTGTTGAACAAGAACTGAGTTATGCTTGTTTTTGTTGATCAAATCAGAGTATTAAGTTCGCTTTGTAGCCAATAATGCATGCTTATAGTCTAAGATAGCATCACGCCATGCAAGGTGAAATACTTCTAATTTTGAATGACACCATTTCTGTTCTAGACCTCTTGCTTTATGCTTGAGGTCACGCAGATAATCACTGAACCAAGGTGACTGCGATTTGGGGGAGTGTGGTTTTAACACAGGGGGTGCAATCATGTCAAGTGTAGTTTTGAGCACCGAGTTTAAACTATCCACAAGTCTGTCTACTGACTGGGTATTTGTCAAATGTAAAGCTAAGACAGGCAGTCTAGCTTTGAGTTCAGTCTTAGTTGAGGAGTTGATGCATCGCCGTAATGATATATAAGGTTGTTCTACTAAACACGGCAGCGAAACTAAACTTAATGAGTGATCAGACACCAGTGATGTAAGAGGCATGATGTCAATATTCGTGACAGCAATACCACATGCGAGAACCAGATGCCAATGCCTTCATCTTAGGCCTTGGAAAGGTCATCTCTGATTGCATATGGAACTGCACGTAGTTTGCAAAAGATTGGTGTTGCATCTGGCTTTAATTTCACATCCAGTTCGAAATCCTTGAGGTATCTCAGTTTGGGTTTGAGGAGACCTGGAAATTCATTGCGTAGTTTCTGGCACTCACATTGAAGTGCTGTGTCTGAATCTGCAGATGAGACATACAACATCTCTGGAACTAGTAACTTTCCCCAAACTGCCTTCAATTTGACAGATTTAATAGCCAGGGCTGACTGGTGACAGAGGAGCTGAATGAATTTTTTTTTTTTTTGCAAGTCTATCGCTGACTGCTGCTGCGGACATGGATTAGGGCACGGAACGTTTACATGGCCATTTTAATCTTAAAGTGCTTCCAGGCAGCGTAGTTGACAGAACCGAAGCTGCTAAAGTTCTCCTCCAGTGAGTCCCATACCAAGCGCTGGGGGAAACGTTCTACAGCCGCTAAAGTTCTCCTTGCAGGAAACCACGTGCTGAGTCTTGGGGAATAAGGGAGAGTGGTGCCAGCTTCCTCAAAGATTATTAATTTTATAACGCTCTGAAACACTATTGCCTGCATTTTGAGCACCAAATTGTATTAAGGAAAGCCATAGTTTTTTTTTTTTTATTTATTAATCTTTGTTACAGCCTTACTTTAAAGCCCAAAGAAACAAGGCATCAGGCCAAAACAATGTAGATGTGTGTCAGGAACATCATAACTGCTAATTTATACCTAGCAGTTTATTCAAGAATATCCTTGATTTTTTTTTTCTTACATTAAATAACTTGCAGTTAAAATAGTTTTAGGTAAAAAAAAAAAAAAAAAAAAAAAAAAAAAAAAAAAAAAAAGATTCTTTAGAAATATTTGTCTAAGTTAAAACCATAACTCATCTGTTCTTGTTTCAAGTGAGATGATTTCTTGATTAACATGATAATGACCCTTAGACATTTATTTTTAGACAATATAGCATGAAAAGTAATGTGTACATTTAAGTCTGGTAGATGCATTAATTCATATGTGCATTTCAACCAGGAAAAAGACGCCATAAATAGAAATACTTATTTTCAACACAAAAGGAGATGATGTAACAATGAATGCAGTGTGTTTGTTCATTAGGATTTGTCATGTTTAAATAATTTTTTAATGAGTCATTTCAACATTAAGTTACATCCTCACTGGCTATGTGATTGTGTTTAATGTTGTAATCGGGACAGAATAATTATTAAATTATGAATTTCACTATTCTAGTGGTTGTGAATGTTTTAAAATTGCACAATAGGGGCAGGGCTTCTACCTGTGCAAATGTCTTGACTGAACTTTGACTTCATGGACATGTTTAATGATTCATTTAATGTTAAAATAAGAAAGATTTTTTCAAATAAAATAGCTACTGTTTAAAGAGCCGTTGTTTCATTTATAAGTGGAATAGACCGGTAAGGTCTATTCCAGAGTACTGGAGAGGAGAATTTGACTGATGGTTGAACCTCGGATTCAGGAGGAGCAGTGTGGTTTTCATCCTTGTCGCGGCACACTGGACCAGCTCTACATGCTCCATCGGCTGCTTGAGGGTTCATGGGAGTTTGCCCAACTAGTCCACATGTGCTTTAGATCTGGAGAAGGCGTTCAACCGTGTCCCTCGGGGCACCCTGTGGGGAGTGCTCTGGGAGTACGGGGTCCTTTGCTAAGGGCTATCCGGTCCCTGTATGACCGCAGCAGGAGCTTGGTTCACATTGCCGGTAGTAAGTCAAGCCTGTTTCCACTGCACGTTGGCCTCTGCCAGGGCTGCCCTTTGTCACCGGTTCTGTTCATTATTTTTATGGACAGAATTTCTAGGTGCAGCCAGGGTGTAGAGGGGGTCTGGTTTGGAAACCACAGAATCTCGTCTCTGCTGTTTGCGGACAATGTGGTTCTGTTGGCTTCGTCAAATCAGGACCTTCAGCGTGCACTGGGGCGGTTTGCAGCCGAGTGTGAAGCGTCCGGGATGGAAATCAGCACATGGTTCTCGACCGGAAAAAGGTGCTTTGCCCTCTTCAGGTCGGTGGAGTGTCCTTGCCTCAAGTGGAGGAGTTTAAGTATCTCGGGGTCTTGTTCACGAGTGAGGGATGGAGCGTGGGATCGATAGACGGATCAGTGCAGCATCTGCAGTGATGCGGTCGCTGTATCGGACCGTCGTGGTGAAGAGAGAGCTGAGTAGGGGGGCAAAGCTCTCGATTTACCGATCGATCTACGTTCCGATCCTCACCTATGGTCATGACCGAAAGAACGAGATCGCGAGTACAAGCGGCCGAGATGAGTTTCCTCTGCAGGTTGGCTGGGCGCTCCCTTAGAGATAGGGTGAGGAGCTCGGTCACTCGGGAGTAGGGCTGAATGATTAATCGCATTTACGATAATATCGCGATATCATAGAACAAGATTTCCTAATCGCAAAGGATGCGATTTGAAACGTGATCTCGTAACGCACGAGATTTGAGTGCAAGCCGAGCGAAGAAAGCAGCCACAATGCGTAGTTAGCAGTAGCACTGCTCTAACCTGTTGTACAATGGCTTCAGGCTCAACAGAAGCGGACACATCTCAAAGTTTGGTACCAAAGAGGGGAAGCACGTCAGTTGTGTGGAATTATTTTGGCTTTAAGAATGAAGATGCAGCGCAGCGTCAGGTATTGTGGAGAACCTGCCTTGCTACAGTTGTTACCTCACGAGGCAACACCATGAACCTTTTTCAACATTTAAAAAAAAAAAACACCACAAAGCTGTATACGATAGTTGCATGGCTACTATGACAAATACTGCAAGCAAACAAAGTACCAGCCAACGGGGATCATTGACAGAACAGTTCGAAGGAATTACGCCATATGAACAGTTCAAAACGCCACACAGAAATAATGGAGTTCATCGTGAAAGACATGATGCCTATTAGTATAGTGACCAAGCCTGGGTTTCAGGCTTTGGTTAGCACATTGGATAAGCGGTACAGAATGCCTTCACGCACACATTTTAGCCAGGTTGCCATACCAGACATCTACAAAAAATGTAGACTGAAAGTTACAGCAGAGCTGAAAACGGAGTTTTTTGCAACAACTGACCTGTGGTCAAGCCATACAGCGGAGCCATACCAGAGTCTTACTGTGCATTACATAGATGAAGACCTAAATCTCAAAGCTTGCTGCCTTCAAGCCTCCTACTTCCCGGATGACCACACGGGAGAAAACATTGCAGCCGGTTTAAAGGAGGGGCTTGCCAGTTGGGATCTACACGATCCACTGTCCATCCATTTATCTCTGCTGCCATCACCATATTTGAGGCAGCAGAGATAAATGGATGGACAAGACTGCAGTGTTTTGGACACCGTTTACATCGGTAAGTAAATTACTATCATGATGTGTGTGCGATATAGTGTGAAAAAAATCTTGTATTTATTACAAAGTTTGCAACTTGATATCACACTATCATATACCTATAAATGATACACCAACACGATTGGATAAGACACTAAAGAGTAAACAGCCATACATCCTTTTCGCAGATGGGTAATATTTTTCATACCACGTGAGTGTCATAGTCAGTCAGGTGTCACGTACAATCCTTTGCACCTCGCTTAGAAAACAACGCTTGGAACTTGAGGTGGGTGGACGATGAAAGAAGCAAAACACCTTCGCAATTTATGTCGACATTTTGATGGATTTCTTCATTTACAGCAGCTTCATTAAACAAATGTACTCAAATGATTATTAGCACATCGGCGAGCTTACAGGCTAACCTCCACTAACACTAGAAGCCAGTTGCCAGTTATGGCTTCTGAAACAAGCGGAAAAAAAACTGCACAGCTTCAGCTGAAGCATAGGACGTACGTGACACCAGTGGGAAATGCATACGTGGAACAAGAGGTGAAGCTCTTAACAGACAGAATATTTTACGTCCGCTAATGCTTCAGCTGAATGGTGCCATTTTTTTTCTCGCTTGTTTCAGAAGCCATAACTGGCAACTGTCTTCTAGTGTTAGTGGAGGTTAGCCTGTAAGCTCGCTGACGTGCTAATAATCATTCAAGTACATTTGTTTAATGAAGCTGCTGTAAATGAAGAAATTCATCACAAATTCATCAAAATGTCGACATAAATTGCGAAGGTGTTTTGCTTCTTTCATCATCCATCCACCTCAAGTTCCAAGCGCTGTTTTCTAAGCGAGGCAGAAAGAATTGTACGTGACACCTGATGATGTCACGGGTGGTATGAAAAATATTACCCGGCCGCGAAAACGCTGTATGGCTCCAATCACATTGGCGTATCATTTATAGGTGTATGAAAAGGCTTTTTACACCCTTCAGAAAAACGATCATTTATAGGTATATGATAAAATCATTATCATATTCAGCCTCAGGGTGTATGGTTTTCTTCAGGGTGTATAAAGCCATATTCATTGGTGAACAACTTGATAACTGGTAGTATTATTCACAGTATTTCATATTTTATAGGACATGCTATCAAAGATGAAAGTTTCCAGAGCACTAGGGCTGTGCAAGAAGTTGGTGGGGCACTTCTCCCACAGTTGGAAGAAAAAAAAGCAGTATTGATTAAGGCACAGAGGGAACTCAAACTTCCTGAATACAGCCTCATCATGGAGTGCCCCACGAGATGGTGATCCAAAGAAATGATTTCCAGGGTCCTAGAACAGCTTAAAGCCATTACACAGGTTTTGTCAGATGATAGAAATGCATGCTCCCTCATCCCAACATGGCAAGATATAGAGGTGTTGGAGTCTATTCAAAAGGCACTGCATCCCTTACTGGACTTTACTGATGCCCTCTCTGGAGAGGAGTATGTCAGTGTCTCCTACCTCAAACCAGTTCTACACCTTTTGGACACATCAGTTCTGGCTGAAAACCAAGAGGACACTGACCTGATTAGATCAATCAAAACCAAGGTTCTGGCATACCTCAATGACAAATATAAAGACCACAGCACCCAGGAGCTTTTGGATGTTGCATCCTGCTTAGACCCCAGGTTTAAAACCAGTTATATCTCTGCAGACAACATTCCTACAATTAAGACCAGACTCAAGACTGAAATGCTCCGATCAGCAAGGCTTGCACATCACCAGGTTAGTATTATATTGCAAATACTTCCTATGCAAGTATAATCTTATTTCAGTACTGATTGCTGTTTTTTTTTTTCTATCTTTCATCTTGCAGGAGAAGAGGTCTCACACTGAAACAACTCCAACAGCTCAAAGTGCAAAGCCCTCTGGCAAAAAGGTGAAGAAGTCTCTTGGCAGCTTCTTCAAATCAAATCAATTTTATTTATATAGCACCAAATCACAACAAACAGTTGCCCCAAGGCGCTTTATATTATAAGGCAAGGCCATACAATAATTACATAAAAACCCCAACGGTCAAAACGACCCCCTGTGAGCAAGCACTTGGTGACAGTGGGAAGGAAAAACTCCCTTTTAACAGGAAGAACCTCCAGCAGAACCAGGCTCAGGGAGGGGCAGTCTTCTGCTGGGACTAGTTGGGGCTGAGGGAGAGAACCAGGAAAAAGACATGCTGTGGAGGGGAGCAGAGATCAATCACTAATGATTAAATGCAGAGTGGTGCATACAGAGCAAAAAGAGAAAGAAACAGTGCATCATGGGAACCCCCCAGCAGTCTACGTCTATAGCAGCATAACTAAGGGATGGTTCAGGGTCACCTGATCCAGCCCTAACTATAAGCTTTAGCAAAAAGGAAAGTTTTAAGCCTAATCTTAAAAGTAAAGAGGGTGTCTGTCTCCCTGATCTGAATTGGGAGCTGGTTCCACAGGAGAGGAGCCTGAAAGCTGAAGGCTCTGCCTCCCATTCTACTCTTACAAACCCTAGGAACTACAAGTAAGCCTGCAGTCTGAGAGCAAAGCGCTCTATTGGGGTGATATGAGGTCCCTAAGATAAAATGGGACCTGATTATTCAAAACCTTATAAGTAAGAAGAATTTTAAATTCTATTCTAGAATTAACAGGAAGCCAATGAAGAGAGGCCAATATGGGTGAGATATGCTCTCCTTCTAGTCCCCGTCAGTACTCTAGCTGCAGCATTTTGAATTAACTGAAGGCTTTTCAGGGAACTTTTAGGACAACCTGATAATGAATTATAATAGTCCAGCCTAGAGGAAATAAATGCATGAATTAGTTTTTCAGCATCACTCTGAGACAAGACCTTTAGAGATATTGCGCAAATGCAAAAAAGCAGTCCTACATATTTGTTTTATATGTGCACTGAATGACATATCCTGATCAAAAGTGACTCCAAGATTTCTCACAGTATTACTAGAGGTCAGGGTAATGCCATCCAGAGTAAGGATCTGGTTAGACACCATGTTTCTAAGATTTGTGGGGCCAAGTACAATAACTTCAGTTTTATCTGAATTTAAAAAAAGGAAATTAGAGGTCATCCATGTCTTTATGTCTGTAAGACAATCCTGCAGTTTAGCGTATTGGTGTGTCCTCTGGCTTCATGGATAGATAAAGATGGGTATCATCTGCATAACAATGAAAATTTAAGCAATGCTGTCTAATAATACTGCCTAAGGGAAACATGCATAAAGTGAATAAAATTGGTCCTAGCACAGAACCTTGTGGAACTCCATAATTAACCTTAGTCTGTGAAGAAGATTCCCCATTTACATGAACAAATTGTAATCTATTAGATAAATATGATTCAAACCACTGCAGCGCAGTGCCTTTAATACCTATGGCATGCTCTAATAAAATGTTATGGTCAACATTATCAAAAGCAGCACTGAGGTCTAACAGAACAAGCACAGAGATGAGTCCACTGTGAGGCCATAAGAAGATCATTTGTAACCTTCACTAATGCTGTTTCTGTACTATGATTGATTCTAAAACCTGACTGAAACTCTTCAAATAGACCATTCCTCTGCAGATGATCAGTTAGCTGTTTTACAACTACCCTTTCAAGAATTTGAGAGAAAAGGAAGGTTGGAGATTGGCCTATAATTAGCTAAGATAGCTGGGTCAAGTGATGGCTTTTTAAGTAATGGTTTAATTACTGCCACCTTAAAAGCCTGTGGTACATAGCCAACTAATAAAGATAGATTCATCATATTTAAGATCGAAGCATTAATTAATGGTAGGGCTTCCTTGAGCAGTCTGGTAGGAATGGGGTCTAATAGACATGTTGATGGTTTGGAGGAAGTAACTAATGAAAATAACTCAGACCGAACAATCGGAGAGAAAGAGTCTAACCAAATACCGGCATCACTGAAAGCAGCCAAAGATAACGATATGTCTTTGGGATGGTTATGAGTAATTTTTTCTCTAAGTTAAAATTTTTTTAGCAAAGAAAGTCATGAAGTCATTACTAGTTAAAGTTAAAGGAATACTCGGCTTAATAGAGCTCTGACTGTCAGCCTG
Organism: Thalassophryne amazonica; assembly: GCF_902500255.1. Taxonomy (NCBI): domain Eukaryota; kingdom Metazoa; phylum Chordata; class Actinopteri; order Batrachoidiformes; family Batrachoididae; genus Thalassophryne; species Thalassophryne amazonica. The sequence continues at coordinate 115,217,893 of NC_047112.1, forward strand.
GCTACAGTGCTGAAAAGAAACCTGGGGTTGTTCTTATTTTCTTCAATTAGTGATGAGTAGTAAGATGTCCTAGCTTTACGGAGGGCTTTTTTATAGAGCAACAGACTCTTTTTCCAGGCTAAGTGAAGATCTTCTAAATTAGTGAGACGCCATTTCCTCTCCAACTTACGGGTTATGTGCTTTAAGCTGCGAGTTTGTGAGTTATACCACAGAGTCAGGCACTTCTGATTTAAGGCTCTCTTTTTCAGAGGAGCTACAGCATCCAAAGTTGTCTTCAATGAGGATGTAAAACTATTGACGAGATACTCTCTCACTTACAGAGTTTAGGTAGCTACTCTGCACTGTTGGTATATGACATTAGAGAACATAAAGAAGGAATCATATCCTTAAACCTAGTTAAAGCGCTTTCTGAAAGACTTCTAGTGTAATGAAACTTATTCCCCACTGCTGGGTAGTCCAGAGTAAATGTTAAGAAATGGACAGAAGGGAGTTTTCAGGGAATACTGTTACGTCTTCAATTTCCATACCATAAGTCAGAACAAGATCTAAGATATGATTAAAGTGGTGGGTGGACTCCTTTACATTGGACTCATTGGTGGACTCATTTACAATCGCCCACTATAATCTTATCTGAGCTAAGCACTAAGTAGGACAAAAGGTCTGAAAATTCACAGAGAAACTCACAGTAACGACCAGGTGGACGATGGATAATAAATAAAACTGGTTTTTGGGACTTCCAATTTGGATGGACAAGACTAAGAGTCAAGCTTTCAAATGAATTAAAGCTCTGTCTGGGTTTTTGATTAATTAATAAGCTGGAATGGATGATTGCTGCTAATCCTCCGCCTCGGCCCGTGCTACGAGCATTCTGACAGTGTGACTAGGGGGTGTTGACTCATTTAAACTAACATATTCATCCTGCTGTAACCAGGTTTCTGTAAGGCAGAATAAATCAATATGTTGATCAATTATTATATCATTTACTAACAGGGACTTTAATAGACCACATTTAACTGTTTTAGTCTGTGGTGCAGTTGAAGGTGCTATATTATTTTTTCTTTTTGAATTTTTATGCTTAAATAGATTTTTACTGGTTATTGGTGGTCTGGGAGCAGGCACCGTCTCTACGGGGATGGGGTAATGAGGGGATGGCAGGGGGAGAGAAGCTGCAGAGAGGTGTATAAGACTACAACTCTGCTTCCTGGTCCCAATCCTGGATAGTCACTGTTTGGAGGATTTAAGAAAATTGGCCAGATTTCTAGAAATGAGAGCTGCTCCATCCAAAGTGGGATGGATGCCGTCTCTCCTAACAAGACCAGGTTTTCCCCAGAAGTAAAAAGCTACACTTATTATAAGTACCATTACTTCTAAAGGAGGCCGAGGAATAACTAAAACATTTCACACCCAGAGCAGAAAAGTGCGGGAGAGACAGGAGAAGCCGCCATGCTAAACCGGCTAAGAGCTAGTAGCTGCGCTAAGCTAGCTGATTCCTAAAAACACACAAAGTGAATAATGTGTAAATAATTTAGAGGTGATTCAGCAGAGCGAGTGCTTTAGTTAAGGTATGTGAAGATTAGACTGTGAAACAAATTGTTAACTAGATCAATCTAACTGCACAGATTAAACAGCTAACAGATACAGCAAAACACCGCTGTGCTCCGGAACAGGAAGTGATACAATACCGCAGTGAGAGCCAACCACCAGTCAAGACTGGTGTGACCTCTCTTTCTTCCATCCAACCTGAAGACCTTGCTGAGGCAGAGTTAAACAGTTACCTCATGTCCCCTCCCATTGATGAAGACCCCTTGGCCTGGTGGAAGGTGCACAAAATCAGCTTTCCTCAAGTGTGCAGTTTAGCTCGCAAGTATCTGTGCGTCCCTGCCACAAGTGCTCCTTCAGAGCGTCTTTTTTAGTTCTGGAGGTAATATAGTGACTTGCACTCGCGCATCTTTAAAACCAGCAAAAGTTGACATGCTTGTTTTCCTTGCAAAAAAAAAAATCTGTGAACTTCTGAGAACTACTACTAAATCATCTTTTCTGGTTGATGGTGCCATAGTCATCATTTTGCACTTTAGTATGTTGTGCACTGCTGCTACTGAGTGAATTCATGTTCAAAATGTTTTTTTTTTTTTCCCCCTCTTAGAACTTACAACACTATTTGTATATATTGGGAGTTTGATATACTTAAAAAAATGTCCAATAGGTTTTAAAGCACATATTTGCTTTTTTGCACTTTAGTATGTGTGATGTTACTGACTTGAGATGAGTAAGCTTTATTTGTTTTATACCTGTAATTGTATTTATTTATAGATTGTTATAAATCTATAAAGTTCAGTGTTTAAAAAGAGCAGGCCTCATGTTTACATAAAACTAAAGTTGAACAAGTCAGTTTGTTTGCATTGTGTTGTTTGTACTTTACAATATATTGTTTATTATGAAACGGATTCATTAATTCTATTGTGTGTGCGTGTGTTTTTTTTAAATGCACAAGGGGAAAAATAATTGCATACCAAATCGCAATTAGATTATTTTCTAAAGTCGTTCAGCCCGAGCTCGGAGTTGAGCCGCTGCTTCGCCATGTCGAAAGGAGTCAGTTGAGGTGGCTCAGGCATCTTTTCCGGATGCCCCCTGGACGCCTCGCTGGAGAGGTGTTCCGGGCACGTCCCACTGGGAGGAGGCCCCGGGGAAGACCCAGGACACGCTGGAGGGACTACATCTCTCAGCTGGCTTGGGAATGCCTTGGGGTTCCCCCGGAGGAGCTGGGGGAGGTGTGTGTGGATCGGGAGGTCTGGGCGGCTTTGCTTGAGCTGCTGCTCCCGCGACCCGACTCTGGATAAAGCAGAAGAAAATGAATGGATAGAATAGTTACTGTTTAAAGAGCCATTGTTTTATTTATAAGTGTAGCAGCAGGTGTGAGTTTGCAGAGATGACATGTAAGCTGGACTCAGCACATTTAACCAGATGAAGGTCTCCTCTGCAGCTTCTACCTCAAACTGGTGGCTTTTTTGGAAACACTCAAATTTTGAAATTCAGAGATGTTCTCTTCTATCTGGACTTCAAATTTTAGAATATGTATTTAGGCTAATAAAGAAGGCCCTGTATAAGCCCATAATGCGAAAGCCTTGGTGGGGGGGGCTAAGTATCCCTGAACTCCCGGCTTTTTAAGGTGATTTTTCCATCCCATTATGCTGAGAAAAAATGCTGCTGAGAACCCTGTTAATTGCAACTGCATAAACAAAATGCTGTTAAGTGTTTGCAGAACAAATGTTATGGCACAACATTTAAAATAAAATTGTGCTATACATGACAAGTTAATTTTTGGATTTTGTGTATAACTGATTAATCGCAATTAATCATGGAAATTATGTGTCAGACGCGGTCCGAGCACCGACCCAGCATGAAATAAGCAGAGCATGGTTCAAAAGATAATTTAATAATCATGAGTGCAGTGATAACCAACCAAAAATGTCTGCGGTCTGGTGAGGTGGAAACGGAGCGCTCTCAGCAGCGCAAACGGTCCGGAGCCACAGCAGTTCGGACCCAGGGACCCCGCCGACTAAGGGCGTAGGTTTGGTCAATACCACCCCCCTGCAACCCACTCATACCATTAGACGCACAAGTACAGCATAATACATAACATATGACGACAATGCTGAATAATTTAACACTATTTACAATATTAAGTGTGTAGACAAACAAAGAAATAGCTTAAATAAACTCAAAATCACGAATCTATTCTATAGGCCTACACCTGAGAGAACAAGACAACAACAAAAAAGTTTTTGCAACCAAGATGTATAATTTATTATCTTCATCAATAATGCAGTTGTAGGTATCTGGCAACCTAATTTGCCAACAAAAAAAAGGGCTTTACAATGATATATATGGTGTATTACGGTAAACGAAGCCTGTGACGTCATAACGCAGAGGAAAAACACGGAAGTTTCACACTAATGCGCCGCTGATTCTTATTACCGTAAGTTCTCATGTAAGCCCTCACTCTGAAAAATTTCAACACTGACAGCAAGCCAAGAACCCGTGCTTTCCAACAGTGTGCTATATGTTGCATATATTACGGTAAAGTGCGTTGGGTGACTTTTGAAACGAGGGAAAAAGTATGAAAAAGAGCGCAAAAGTGACAAAAAAGTACAGAGACAGACAGCAAACATAAATGTAGTAATTTCTGAGGACAAGGCAGGATGTTAGTGTCATTTGTGAAGGTGTGTGTGTGGGTGTGCAGTTTATTTTAAGTGTGGCGCACAGCATTGTTCTCCAGCCCCGCCCTTCTTGTTTTTCTGCACCGGAGCAGTGTTGCCAGATATGAAATATGAAACTATCGTAGCAAAACCTCAAAATTATCGTATTTTGGGAGAAATTATCGTACACAAACAAAACGCATACAACGTAGCTATTTTAGCGTTTTTTTTTTAATTTCCAAAGAATTTTATGTCACATTTTTAAACAGTAATTATAGTAATAGGGAAAGTTTTTTTTTTTGTTTTCTGTGAAGGGACACAAACGTGTTAATTACCAGACTAGAAAGAGTCGAATTCAACCTCGAGGTCGCTGTTGTCATCCGATGCCACTTGTGCAGATTTTGTTGAACACAGAAAAAATGTTGACACCTCCATAAGGAACTTTAACTTTTTTTTTATTTTTCTTGTATATCTCTTTGCTCTTGTGTTTTCTTCGTTTGTTGTTGCATTTGTTGAAATAAAGTTTTTTTAAAAAAAAGGTGTTGTTTGGGGAATCTTCCTGTCACGGCACAGATTGGATGGAACTCATTACTTTGTATGGGAGGGGGCGGGCTTTCAAATGACGTTGTCCCGGGCGGCCAAAGCTGTGTGTGTTGTGTCTTTGATGCCGCCTGAGTGCAACGCCTGCAAAATGATTCTTGGGTGTCAGAGAGAGATGCGTGTTTGGGCAACCAACTGAATTTATCGTACATATTGGATTTTTTCCCATTATTGATCGTACATTTATTGATCGTACAGAGGGCAAAACTATCGTACAAATACGATAATTATCATACATCTGGCAACACTGCACCGGAGCCACCCATCCTCTGCGCTCCGGGACCTCCCACTTTACAAATGAAGCGCTGCCTGCCACCAGATGCGCTTTGTTTACGGCCATGTGAGAAGAACGTGAGCCAATGAAATTGCAACATGGGTAACCGTGTCACTCTGGCACGTCGAAAACACAAAACGTGACGACTAAAATTATAGTATCGAGTTCGCAAAAAAAAAATAGTGAATGATTTTGTTATATAAAAAAAAATGCTAAATATTGGTAGGGACTATTTTGCCATCCCAAAATAATGGTTGTGACTTGTCCCTATGGTCCATATGCAAACCTACGCCCCTGCCGCCGACACCCCCAGGTGGCCGCGACAAACCGAGTCTGTGAACCAAGAAAATGTGAGGTGAGTCCAACACTCTCCACACAGAGAGACACAGCTCAAAAGGTGCACACAATCAGCAAACACTTCCTGGCTTAAATCAATACATCAGCTTCTCACCCTGCAGGCACGGAACAACTCAGTTCAAATCTCCACTGCAGCAGAAGCTGATTAGACAATTAGCATAACGTGACAGCTCACTAACACAAGGTGTGAGGGACACCAAATCTACTGTCATTACTTCATAAAAGTCACCAAAACCAAATGACCTCAGGAAGTGTGCTGAAGAGCGTGAGACCTCACCCAATCCTCCTTCACAGACTGTGGCGTCAAACCTGGAGCGGTCTCTGCGTCCGTGATAGTGACATTGTTCTCCTGACGTCGATCTCACACGTCTGCTCACAAGGTCGAGTCTCTGGTAATCACACACTGTGCATTCAAGGTTTAAGTGCAACATGCTCTAATCAAGACAAATGCACCACAGCTGTGAGTCCTGATGACCTGCACGTGATAACAAGCCTCAGGTGTTCAGGGTGAGGTCCTAATGCTCAGCCACATGTCAGCCACTCAGTCCTGAACGCATACCACCTGGTGGGAGAAACAGAAAAAACAAAAACCAAGCCAGCCAAACACCCCAGCACACAACAGGAAATCATGCAATTAATCACAATTAAAATTTTTAATCACTGCCCAGCTCTAATTATAATATGTCGGTTCACTATTTATGCATCCTGTTAAGAGTCCTACACAGCAGGAATGCTGCTTAAAACTACACAATATTGCACAAAATTGCCAGTACTGCATAAACTGCACATCTGCACATCCTTTAAACTGTACATCCTTTAAATAGTGTATATAATACATTCTTTAGTCGAATATGTATTTTATAATGTGTTTTCTTTTTTAAAATCATCTGATGTGAACTTTCTTTCTACATGCAGATTTTCTAGGAAGAATGAACAGAGTAAGAATTCCATTGTGTGGTATAATAATAATAAAAAAACCTTAACTCTTAACAGGAACAGTTTCTTTCCACAGGCAATCACACTGATGAACAATTTAACCTGCCAAAAGCATCACTAATTCATATACCTCATGTACAACTTCAATCTGATTGTCTGCTACCTCAGCAGAGCTGCCAGCATCAGCAAAGACACATCCCACCCCAGCAACCACCGGTTTGTCCTACTACCCTCCGGCCGACGGTATAGGTCAATCAAAACTAGGACAAACAGACTCAGGGTCAGCTTTCTCCCCAGAGTGATCACTGCACTGAACAATAACAAATCACTCTAATCAGCACTTTTCAAGTTTCTTGTGCAATATCTGTAAACCATGTGCAATAT